>NC_057814.1:149746047-149998094 GCF_018294505.1 Triticum aestivum
AGGAGAGAGGGGGAAAGGAAAGGGGGGGGGGGGGCGCCGCCCCCCTCCTTGTCCAATTCGGACTTGGGGGGGAGGGGCGCGCGGCTGCCCCTTGGCCGCCTCTCCTCTTCCACCAATTGGGCCCATGAGGCCCAATAGCCTCCGGGGGGTTCCAGTAACCCCCTCGGTACTCCGGTATATATCCGATAACCCCCGGAACCATTCCGGTGTCCGAATATAGTCATCCAATATATCAATCTTCATGTCTCGACCATTTCGAGACTCCTCGTCATGTCCGTGATCACATCCAGGACTCCGAACAACCTTCGGTACATCAAAACATATAAACTCATAATATAACTGTCATCGAAACGTTAAGCGTGCGGACCCTACGGGTTCGAGAACTATGTAGACATGACCGAGACACGTCTCCGGTCAATAACCAATAGCGGAACCTGGATGCTCATATTGGCTCCCACATATTCTACGAAGATCTTTATCGGTCAGACCGCATAACAACATACGTTGTTCCCTTTGTCATCGGTATGTTACTTGCCCGAGATTCGATCGTCGGTATCTCAATACCTAGTTCAATCTCGTTACCGCCAAGTCTCTTTACTCGTTCCGTAATACATCATCCCACAACTAACTCATAAGTTGCAATGCTTGCAAGGCTTAAGTGATGTGCATTATCGAGAGGGCCCAGAGATACCTCTCCGACAATCGGAGTGACAAATCCTAATCTCGAAATACGCCAACCCAACAAGTACCTTTGGAGACACCTGTAGAGCACCTTTATAATCACCCAGTTACGTTGTGATGTTTGCTAGCACACAAACTGTTCCTCCGGTAAACGGAAGTTGCATAATCTCATAGTCATAGGAACATGTATAAGTCATGAAGAAAGCAATAGCAACATACTAAACGATCGAGTGCTAAGCTAACGGAATGGGTCAAGTCAATCACATCATTCTCCTAATGATGTGATCCCGTTAATCAAATGACAACTCATGTCTATGGCTAGGAAACATAACCATCTTTGATCAACGAGCTAGTCAAGTAGAGGCATACTAGTGACACTCTGTTTGTCTATGTATTCACACAAGTATTATGTTTCCGGTTAATACAATTCTAGCATGAATAATAAACATTTATCATGATATAAGGAAATAAATAATAACTTTATTATTGCCTCTAGGGCATATTTCCTTCAGTCTCCCACTTGCACTAGAGTCAATAATCTAGATTACACAGTAATGATTCTAACACCCATGGAGCCTTGGTGCTGATCATGTTTTGCTCGTGGAAGAGGCTTAGTCAACGGGTCTGCAACATTCAGATCCGTATGTATCTTGCAAATTTCTATGTCTCCCACCTGGACTAAATCCCGGATGGAATTGAAGCGTCTCTTGATGTGCTTGGTTCTCTTGTGAAATCTGGATTCCTTCGCCAAGGCAATTGCACCAGTATTGTCACAAAAGATTTTCATTGGACCCGATGCACTAGGTATGACACCTAGATCGGATATGAACTCCTTCATCCAGACTCCTTCATTTGCTGCTTCCGAAGCAGCTATGTACTCTGCTTCACATGTAGATCCCGCCACGACGCTTTGTTTAGAACTGCACCAACTGACAGCTCCACCGTTCAATGTAAACACGTATCCGGTTTGCGATTTAGAATCGTCCGGATCAGTGTCAAAGCTTGCATCAACGTAACCATTTACGATGAGCTCTTTGTCACCTCCATAAACGAGAAACATATACTTAGTCCTTTTCAGGTATTTCAAGATGTTCTTGACCGTTGTCCAGTGATCCACTCCTGGATTACTTTGGTACCTCCCTGCTAAACTTATAGCAAGGCACACATCAAGTCTGGTACACAGCATTGCATACATGATAGAGCCTATGGCTGAAACATAGGGAACATCTTTCATCTTCTCTCTATCTTCTGCAGTGGTCGGGCATTGAGTCTTACTCAACTTCACACCTTGTAACACAGGCAAGAACCCTTTATTTGCTTGATCCATTTTGAGCTTCTTCAAAACTTTGTCAAGGTATGTGCTTCGTGAAATTCCAATTAAGCGTCTTGATCTATCTCTATAGATCTTGATGCCCAATATATACGCAGCTTCACCGAGGTCTTTCATTGAAAAACTCTTATTCAAGTATCCCTTTATGCTATTCAGAAATTCTATATCATTTCCAGTCAGCAATATGTCATCCACATATAATATTAGAAATGCTACAGAGCTCCCACTCACTTTCTTGTAAATACAGGCTTCTCCAAAAGTCTGTACAAAACCAAATGCTTTGATCACACTATCAAAGCGTTTATTCCAACTCCGAGAGGCTTGCACCAGTCCATAAATGGATCGCTGGAGCTTGCAGACTTTGTTAGCTCCCTTTGGATCGACAAAACCTTCTGGTTGCATCATATACAACTCTTCTTCTAGAAATCCATTCAGGAATGCAGTTTTGACATCCATTTGCCAAATTTCATAATCATAAAATGCGGCAATTGCTAACATGATTCGGACAGACTTAAGCATCGCTACGGGTGAGAAGGTCTCATCATAGTCAATCCCTTGAACTTGTCGAAAACCTTTTGCACCAAGTCGAGCTTTATGGACAGTAACATTACCGTCAGCGTCAGTCTTCTTCTTGAAGATCCATTTATTCTCAATGGCTTGCCGATCATCGGGCAAGTCAACCAAAGTCCACACTTTGTTTTCATACGTGGATCCCATCTCAGATTTCATGGCGTCAAGCCATTTTGTGGAATCTGGGCTCACCATCGCTTCTTCATAGTTCGTAGGTTCGTCATGGTCTAGTAACATAACCTCCAGAACAGGATTACCGTACCACTCTGGTGTGGATCTTACTCAGGTTGACCTACGAGGTTCAGTAACAACTTGATCTGAAGTTCCATGATCATCATCATTAACTTCCTCACTAATTGGTGTAGGCGTCGCAGAAACCGGTTTCTGCGATGAACTACTTTCCAATAAGGGAGCAGGTACAATTACCTCATCAAGTTCTACTTTCCTCCCACTCACTTCTTTCGAGAGAAACTCCTTCTCCGGAAAGATTCTGAATTTAGGAACAAAAGTCTTGCCTTCGGATCTGTGATAGAAGGTGTACCCAACAGTCTCCTTTGCGTATCCTATGAAGACACATTTCTCCGATTTGGGTTCAAGCTTATCAGGTTGAAGCTTTTTCACATAAGCATCGCAGCCCCAAACTTTAAGAAACGACAACTTTGGTTTCTTGCCAAACCACAGTTCATAAGGTGTCGTCTCAACGGATTTTGATGGTGCCCTATTTAACGTGAATGCGGCCGTCTCTAAAGCATAACCCCAAAACGATAGCGGTAAATCAGTAAGAGACATCATAGATCGCACCATATCTAGTAGAGTACGATTACGACATTCAGACACACCATTACGCTGTGGTGTTCCGGGTGGCGTGAGTTGCGAAACTATTCCGCATTGTTTCAAATGAAGACCAAACTCATAACTCAAATATTCTCCTCCACGATCAGATCGTAGAAACTTTATTTTCTTGTTACGATGATTTTCAACTTCACTCTGAAATTCTTTGAACTTTTCAAATGTTTCAGACTTATGTTTCATTAAGTAGATATACCCATATCTGCTTAAATCATCTGTGAAGGTGAGAAAATAACGATATCCGCCACGAGCCTCAACATTCATGGGACCACATACATCTGTATGTATGATTTCCAACAAATCTGTTGCTCTCTCCATAGTTCCGAAGAACGGCGTTTTAGTCATCTTGCCCATGAGGCACGGTTCGCAAGTACCAAGTGATTCATAATCAAGTGGTTCCAAAAGTCCATCGGTATGGAGTTTTCATGCGCTTTACACCGATATGACCTAAACGGCAGTGCCACAAATAAGTTGCACTATCATTATCAACTCTGCATCTTTTGGCTTCAATACTATGAATATGTGTATCACTACTATCAAGATTCAACAAAAATAGACCACTCTTCAAGGGTGCATGACCATAAAAGATATTATTCATATAAATAGAACAACCATTATTCTCTGATTTAAACGAATAACCGTCTCGCATCAAACAAGATCCAGATATAATGTTCATTCTTAACGCTGGCACCAAATAACGATTATTTAGGTCTAAAACTAATCCCGAAGGTAGATGTAGAGGTAGCGTGCTGACCGCGATTACATCGACTTTGGAACCATTTCCCACGCGCATCGTCACCTCGTCCTCAGCCAATCTTCGCTTAATCCGTAGCCCCTGTTTCGAGTTGCAAATATTAGCAACAGAACCAGTATCAAATACCCAGGTGCTACTGCGAGCATTAGTAAGGTACACATCAATAACATGTATATCACATATACCTTTGTTCACCTTGCCATCCTTCTTATCCGCCAAATACTTGGGGCAGTTCCGCTTCCAGTGACCAGTCTGCTTGCAGTAGAAGCACTCAGTCTCAGGCTTAGGTCCAGACTTGGGTTTCTTCTCCTGAACAACAACTTGCTTGTTGTTCTTCTTGAAGTTCCCCTTCTTCTTCCCTTTGCCCTTTTTCTTGAAACTGGTGGTCTTATTGACCATCAATACTTGATGCTCCTTTTTGATTTCTACCTCCGCAGCCTTTAGCATTGCGAAGAGCTCGAGAATCGTCTTATCCATCCCTTGCATGTTATAGTTCATCACGAAGCTCTTGTAGCTTGGTGGCAGTGATTGGAGAATTCTGTCAATGATGCTATCATCCGGAAGATTAACTCCCAGTTGAATCAAGTGATTATTATACCCAGACATTTTGAGTATATGCTCACTGACAGAACTATTCTCCTCCATCTTGCAGCTGTAGAACTTATTGGAGACTTCATATCTCTCAATTCGGGCATTTTCTTGAAATATCAACTCCTGGAACATCTCATATGCTCCATGACGTTCAAAACATCGTTGAAGTCCCGGTTCTAAGCCGTAAAGCATGGCAGATTGAACTATTGAGTAGTCATCAGCTTTGCTCTGCCAGACGTTCTTAACGTTTTCAGTTGCATCGGCAGCAGGCCTGGCACCCAACGGTGCTTCCAGGACGTAATTCTTCTGTGCAGCAATGAGGATAATCCTCAAGTTACGGACCCAGTCTGTGTAATTGCTACCATCATCTTTCAACTTTGCTTTCTCAAGGAACGCATTAAAATTCAATGGAACAACAGCACGGGCCATCTATCTACAATCAACATAGACAAGCAAGATACTATCAGGTACTAAGTTCATGATAAATTTAAGTTCAATTAATCGTATTACTTAAGAACACCCACTTAGATAGACATCCCTCTAATCCTCTAAGTGATCACGTGATCCATATCAACTAAACCATGTCCGATCATCACGTGAGATGGAGTAGTTTCAACGGTGAACATCACTATGTTGATCATATCTACTATATGATTCACGCTCGACCTTTCGGTCTCCGTGTTCGGAGGCCATATCTGTTATATGCTAGGCTCGTCAAGCTTAACCTGAGTATTCCGCGTGTGCAACTGTTTTGCACCCGTTGTATTTGAACGTAGAGCCTATCACATCCGATCGTCACGTGGTGTCTCAGCACGAAGAACTTTCGCAACGGTGCATACTCAGGGAGAACACTTATACTTTAATAATTTAGTGAGGGATCATTTTATAATGCTACCGTCAAGCAAAGCAAGATAAGATGCATAAAAGATAAACATCACATGCAATCAATATAAGTGATATGATATGGCCATCATCATCTTGTGCTTGTGATCTCCATCTCCGAAGCACCGTCATGATCACCATCGTCACCGGCGCGACACCTTGATCTTCATCGTAGCATCATTGTCGTCTCGCCAATCTTATGCTTCTACGACTATCGCTACCGCTTAGTGACAAAGTAAAGCATTACAGGGCGATTGCATTGCATACAATAAAGCGACAACCATATGGCTCCTGCCAGTTGCCGATAACTCCGTTACAAAACATGATCATCTCATACAATAAAATTTCGCATCATGTCTTGACCAGATCACATCACAACATGCCCTGCAAAAACAAGTTAGACGTCCTCTACTTTGTTGTTGCAAATTTTACGTGGCTGCTACGGGCTTAGCAAGAACCGTTCTTACCTACGCATCAAAACCAGAATGATAGTTTGTGAAGTTGGTGCTGTTTTAACCTTCGCAAGGACCGGGCGTAGCCACACTCGGTTCAACTAAAGTTGGACAAACTGACACCCGCCAGCCACATGTGTGCAAAGCACGTCGGTAGAACCAGTCTCGCGTAAGCGTACGCGTAATGTCAGTCCGGGCCGCTTCATCCAACAATACCGCCGAACCAAAGCATGACATGTTGGTAAGAAGTATGACTTATATCGCCCACAACTCACTTGTGTTCTACTCGTGCACATAACATCAATGCATAAAACCAGGCTCTGATACCACTGTTGGGGAACGTAGAAATTTCAAAAAATTTCCTACGCACACGCAAGATCATGGTGATGCATAGCAACGAGAGGGGAGAGTGTTGTCCACGTACCCTTGTAGACCGAAAGCGGAAGCGTTAGCGCAACACGGTTGATGTAGTCGTACGTCTTCACGATCCGACCGATCAAGTACCGAACGCACGGCAACTCCGAGTTCAGCACACGTTCAGCCCGATGACGTCCCTCGAACTCCGATCCAGCCGAGTGTTGAGGGAGAGTTTCATCAGCACGACAGCATGGTGGCGATGATGATGTTCTACCGACGTAGGGCTTCGCCTAAGCACCGCTACAGTATTATTGAGGTGGACTATGGTGAAGGGGGGCAACGCACACGGCTAAAAGATCAAACGATCAATTGTCGTCTCTAGGGTGCCCCCTTGCCCCCGTATATAAAGGAGCAAGGCGGGGAGGTACGGCCGGCCAGGAGGAGGCACGCCAGGAGGAGTCCTACTCCCACCGGGAGTAGGACTCCCTCCCTTGTTGGACTAGGAGAGGAGAGGCAAGGAGAGAGGGGGAAAGGAAAGGGGGGGGCGCCGCCCCCCTCCTTGTCCAATTCAGACTTGGGGGGAGGGGCGCGTGGCTGCCCCTTGGCTGCCTCTCCTCTTCCACCAATTGGGCCCATGAGGCCCAATAGCCTCCGGGGGGGTTCCGGTAACCCCCTCGGTACTCCGGTATATATCCGATAACCCCCGGAACCATTCCGATGTCCGAATATAGTCATCCAATATATCAATCTTCATGTCTCGACCATTTCGAGACTCCTCGTCATGTCCGTGATCACATCCGGGACTCCGAACAACCTTCGGTACATCAAAACATATAAACTCATAATATAATTGTCATCGAAACGTTAAGCATGCGGACCCTACGGGTTCGAGAACTATGTAGACATGACCGAGACACTTCTCCGGTCAATAACCAATAGCGGAACCTGGATTCTCATATTGGCTCCCACATATTCTACGAAGATCTTTATCGGTCAGACCGCATAACAACGTACGTTGTTCCCTTTGTCATCGGTATGTTACTTGCCCGAGATTCGATCGTCGGTATCTCAATACCTAGTTCAATCTCGTTACCGGCAAGTCTCTTTACTCATTCCGTAATACATCATCCCACAACAAACTCATTTGTTGCAATGCTTGCAAGGCTTAAGTGACGTGCATTACCGAGAGGGCCCAGAGATACCTCTCCGACAATCGGAGTGACAAATCCTAATCTCGAAATACGCCAACCCAACAAGTACCTTTGGAGACACCTGTAGAGCACCTTTATAATTACCCAGTTACGTTGTGACGTTTGGTAGCACACAAAGTGTTCCTCCAGTAAACGGGAGTTGCATAATCTCATAGTCATAGGAACATGTATAAGTCATGAAGAAAGCAATAGCAACATACTAAACGATCGAGTGCTAAGCTAACAGAATGGGTCAAGTCAATCACATCATTCTCCTAATGATGTGATCCCGTTAATCAAATGAAAACTCATGTCTATGGCTAGGAAACATAACCATCTTTGATCAACGAGCTAGTCAAGTAGAGGCATACTAGTGACACTCTGTTTGTCTATGTATTCACACAAGTATTATGTTTCCGGTTAATACAATTCTAGCATGAATAATAAACATTTATCATGATATAAGGAAATAAATATTAACTTTATTATTGCCTCTAGGGCATATTTTCTTCACCTCCTTGGAGTCCTGGTGCACATCGTTGGGGGTCAAATAATACCGTGCGTCTTCCATGTCCACATCGGCGGGAAAGTCCCTGCTCGGCAGAGTCCAAGTCAGTTTGACGTAGCCAGTGTCGCCGCCCACGTACCTCCGAGGGGTAGTAATAGTGACACGCACCCGTACGTCGGCCTCGTGTCAGTGTCAGCATCAGCGGCGTCGCCCCTGACACACACTACAGAGATGTGGCGGTGGCCTGCGCGGGCCTCGCCGGTGGCCACGATCAAGAGGAAGACGGTGTCCTCCTCCTCCGAGACTAGCAGGCGGCGCTGATCCTCCAGCGACTCCGGCACGGTGAACGGGTAGCATGTCCCGTACTTGATGTTCTTTGCCAAGGGCCAGTAGTGATTGCCGCACGCCTGCGTCAGGTGATGCACGATGTCCGCCGGCAAGCCACAAAACGGCACCGGGCACTCATAGCAGTAGACGAAGGGCTCCTTGGGGGCATCGACCAGGCCGTCCATGAAACGGGAGTGGCTGTAGGGGACGTTCCGCCAGTTGAATATATGAGCAAGTTACTATGAGATTTACTACAAAATAAATCATGACGGCTATAACAGAGATTAAACTAATCATCCGGACTAGCATAGTAGATGAACAGATCGAATCTAGGACACAGACTAGAAACATGAATTCTACCACGATTTTGAACAGGAAGGACAGAAACACATACGGTGCAACGGGAGCAGCACCATTGGCGTTGAGGTTGTCGCCCATGTCATTGAGGAAGAGGTTGCCGAGGTCGGGGAAGAAGTCGTCGTCGGTGAAGTCATCGCTGCTAGCAGTCGCGAGAGTGCGCTCCCCAAATTTCAACAGCGCCCGCCGAATGGAGCGCGGGAGGGAGTGGCTGTAGGGGACGTTGCGGCTGCCGAATGGAGCGCAGGAGTAGCCCACAAAGCAGTAGATGGTGCTCCTCCCTAGTCTCTATTCTTATCTCTATCTCTACTACTCTTCTTTGTTTTTTTGTAATATACTAGTTGTAGTTGTCAAATCGAATAGTACTGCACCGTCCACTGCACGCCCGGCTAAACACACCTCCTCGCCTCCATCAAACCCCTCCGTTAAACCCGCATGCAAACCGAGAAACCTACTCCGGCCCGCGGGAGGAAATTTACCGGTTGCCGTTGGAGAATAATAGAGCCATGTCCAATCCGTTTGAGTTAATTGCATGTATGATTCTCCCTCTATAAAAAGTTAATTGCATCCTTAATCTTGTATTCTAAGTACTCCGTGGGTTCCACTGTCAGTATAGTGTACATGACTTGCAGGCTGGCTACAGATTCGTACAGAAAGTTAAAAAGAAACAAATCCATGACTTGCAGGATTGGAGCTAGCACCGATGGCGGTTCATAGTCGTTCCACGCACGGGCATTGAAGTTTGTAACTATTTTAGATTAGAACATACTACTCCTCCGGTGCTAGTAGTAGAGCAGAGTCCTACTCCACTACTACTCTACTCAAGCAAGTTAGGGCATAGTAGCAGGTACTGTAGGGAGTACCAGTACTATGATCACTCAAGCAAGTTGTGTGACTTCGATATGGCCCTACACTGCTGGTATGTGTCTCGTAAGTCAAGCGGCGTGCTGTAGTCATCATCACCTGTCCACTTCCCGCAGCACATATTCGCTTCTCCATCTTTGTCCGCTCTTCCATCCCCGCTAAGGCGCCTCCCCCCTCTTCCATCCCCGCTAAGGCGCCCCCTGGTCCGAAACCCAAGCACTAACAATGACAGAACCGAGCAGCGTCCGCCGAAAGAGTGGCTGGAATTCGCTCCCCACAGAGGTAATCAAGCTCATTGTTTCGCGTGTGGACAATCTCAGTACCACCCCGCTCGCCGCGTGCTCGTCGGGGTTGTACAGTTTACTCAAAGCCCTCAGGCCAGAGCTTTTTAAGCCAGCTCCTTGCTTGCTGATGCCGCCTGATCTTCAGAAACGGCGTGTCACGCAGCATAACAATCGTAGGGTGGCGATTGATCCCCCTTCCTTCGATTAACACTGCACTGCTTTGGCACCGCGGCCCAGAATACTCGGAATCTTACAGTAGCCAACATGATACCAAGTTTGATTTGCTCAAGGTTGTAATCTGCCAAGTGCCCAAAAGATCTGCGAATTATAAAGACTTCAGGCTAATTGCGTTCTTCAACCGCGGTCTCGCCTATCTGACAAGTCACTGCGGTAAGTGGATAAATCTCCACGTCCATCGCAGGATCATACATCCTCCATGGTTCTCTGATGCCATTGAACACAAGGGCTTCATTTACGTTGTCGACTCCTTCTATGGCTGGACGTATTGCTGGCCCACTCCAGTCATCGCTACAAACGGCTGTTATAGTAGTATGTTACTTTCCTATGATATCATGATGGCTTGCTTATATTACTGTCAACATTTACTGAAAAAATATTCATGCTCATAACATGATGTTCTTACGATTGACTACATCAAGAGCCCTTTTTTTTTACTCCAACTTTTTTTGAGGGTTATTTGACTCCAACTTGATATGATGTTGTAGGCCACCTGGTGTGCCTACCGTTCCTAATCCCAGAACCTTTCAAAGAAAAGCGGCATGGCAGTTGCAGGTGGTTCCTGGCTCGATCAGACGACGGCGAACGATTGATGATCGTTCGCACGTACCGGACGCGTTGTTTCGCGGAATACAATCACAGTCACTGCAAGGTCTTTGAGCAGGATCCCAGCTTCTCTGGGCCTTCCAGAATTTTTGACTAGAGGTTGGTAACTAGCATTGGTACACGCTCTCTGTTTGTCAGACTGAATTATCCGATTAACCAGGAGATAACCGACGGCAAGGATCATCATGGCAACGCGGTTTCGTTCATCAGGCAAAACTGTGTGTACACAGCGTACCATGCGTCTCTGCATGCACCATACCCTCATATGTGCCGCCACGCTCTGCAGCCCAAAGTAGGAGAGAGGGTCACAAGTATCAGACTTCGACCTGCTGGCTGGAGTTTCCCCCGTCAGGCACCCATCTGGTTCATGCTGTGAGTCAATCTCCACAGCTTAATAAATAGTAACGTCTAACTGAGCCAGTTAGTTAGATGCGTACACTTGGTGTAGTAGGATCTTTATTTAGTTTGATGCATACACTTGTTCTTTTTTGGTAGCCCTTTTGTAATGATGGCTGATGCTTGGTTTGGAAGAGAGAGCTGCTTCTTCACTCTTCTGGCCTGCTTACTGTTTCTGTTGCACCCCCAGCCCTGGTTGCTGCTGCTGCTGTTTTCAATGTACAATCAGTAGTATATTTCGTCTGTTGGTTGAATAAATGTGTTGTTAGAACGACAAACACAATGTTTTGGAAGTCGTTGCACGGTTCGATCCTTTAGTGCCATGTACCGTACGTAGCGCATACTATTTTTCGTACGAAACACATTTTCCACTTGTTGATAACATGCAGCCCACTGATGAAGGCCCAATAGAGAAGCCCATAATTAACTGGAAGGGAGGCTCTCACATGAATCCGGCCCAGGTACATGCTCATGGTCCCCTGAACATAAATAAGTAAATAAATAAATAAATAAAGGTAAATGCTCTTGCACCCGTTCTTTAAATTCGCGATTTAATAGGAGGATATTATTTCCTATGATAGTGTCGTTACATTCAGTCGATATTATTCTTCGGCAAAGATAGCGACCAGTCTTCTTTCTCCCAGCATTTTCTTACTGCAACCAACGGACCCATGCAAATCATAGTCAATGTCGTAAAGAGATCCGGTCCATTTTTATTTTTCAATAAGAATGTCCAACCCAGCCCAGCACATTGGCGACAACACTTTATCCTCCACCTTGGTGCGCTCGCCGCGGAGCCGCAGTCCGGCCCTGTCAACATAGTTTTTTTTAAACGGTCCCTGTCAACATAATGTATCAGGAGAGGACTGTAGTTGTGAGTATGACAGTACGGACCCACCAAGTCCACTCCCGAACACAAGCAAGTGCCTCTTTTACTACTCAGATGAACCCCTCATTTTTTCCTCTAATCCACCCTGCTGATATCTGGGACCCACATCATTTTCAACATATAGTCAATTAACGACAGAATTGCACAACTTTTTTTAGTAGTAATTCGGAGGAGCAGGCTATAAACTGGGTTGTGTGGTCTCTGTGGCCCGTCTAACAACATGACCAGCCCAGCAGTTTTTTCTTTGGGAAAATAGGTAGCCCAGTATTTCTTTTTGAAGAATACCCGAGCTAGGCTAATTTGTTTTCTCTGACTTACTGGGCTGCAAATCTTTCAAGATGAGGAGGGACACATCCGGCCTGGCCAAAGAGTATGGTCAGTGTCTGTTAAAAGCAATATCAAAAGGGGTTGAAATTCCAAAAAAAAATTATAGCAAATGGGATATTAGTTTCTTTTTTTGTTTTTGTTCTTCACTGATATCTTATATGTATTTCATTGGATTTAACATGACATAGTACTAATTTATTTTTAAATTTGTTTTAGTATGGCTACTAAATTTTGGATTAAGAATATTTTGTTCCCCAGCAAAAATTTGCGAATTTTCAAAATTTCCCACATATTTAGTTAATTTTTTTAACCTTGGTACTGACGAGAAAATGGGCAGCAATTCTAAAAATGGAAAACGGGCTGCAATAAATTCCATATGAATTAGAAAATGAGTAAAAATTATAAAAATAATAGCAAATGGGCTATACACGCCACAGATTTCGAGGCTGACTTGTTTACGCAAGGCTTTGTCAGTCAACACACGATTCTAGCAACAGTGACTGTTGGATGTCCATCCAACAGCCGACGTGCTTCTTCAATCTCTGATCTTCCTGCTCGAGCCGCCTAACCTAGCGCCCGGCGGGACTGCCTGCTCCCTCCTCTTGTGGCCCGCTGTGATGCCGCGCAGGCTTCCCCGGCCCACACTACTCCCTCCGCTGGCCTGGCCGCACGTAATCAACTACATCCACTGCCGCGTCTTCCCCGGCTCCGTGTCGTCCCCTTCCTAGGCCTCACCGCGTCCACCGCCTTGGTGCTCTCGGCGCGGCATGGTCAATGTGGTCAACGACCGACTTCCATCGAAAGAGTACTGTACGTGGAGAGGCTGACAGCTGGGTCCACGGCCACAGCCCAGTTTTTTTGTGATTTGCCAAGTAAGTCGCTTTGTTAGGCCTGTTGGGCTGCAAATCTTTCAAGACGAGGGGAGCTTTCATTCGGCTGGCTGTGAAAATGGTCTATCAGTAATGAGAAATGGGCTGTACATTTTTAAAACACATCAAACCGCCAATTAGTTTCAAATTTCTTTTTTTTCATTTTGAGATTTTAATTTGCATTGATTTTTATGCGTGGACAATTTGTTGGATTTTATATTGATATATATATATTTTTAAAATCAGTTTGAACGTGACTCGAAATTTCGGGATTAAAAACAGTTCGGACCGCACCGAAATATGCAAAATTTCATATAATTTTTTAACCGTGGCCACAATATGGGTTGTAATGCTAACAAAAAGAATATGGGCTAAAAAACCTTAAGAATAAGCAAATGGGCTGTAAATTATTAGAAATAATGGCAGATGGGCTGTATGATGTTTTCCGCAGATTTGAGGCTTTCCTAAAAAAGAGGTTGACGCACAAGCAGTGACTGTTGGATGTCCATCCAACGCCGTCGTGCTTCTTCAATCTTTGCTCTTCCTGCTCCAGCCGCTCAACCAAGCACCGACGGGACTGCCTGCTCCCTCCTCCCCGTGACCGGCTGTGCTGCCGCGCAGGCCTCACCGCCCCACCGTACTCCCATCCCTGGCCTAGCCATCCCTCTACTCACCCACACCTGCTGTTATTCTCCAGCGACGGCAGACGAACCAGTAAACCCTCGTACAGTCGTACTCCCCTCCACGTGGGAAACAACTGCCGAGTCTTCCCTGCCTCCGTGTCGTTCCCTTCCTAGGCCTCGCCGTCGTCCACCACCCTGGTGCTCTCGGCGCGGCCTGGTCAACGTGGTCAACGACCGACATGCATCTGAAGTGGATTGTACGTGGAGAGGCTGACAGCTGGGTCCACGGCCGCACGCAAGGAAATGCCTCCTTATTACGCGCAAAATAATGATTCCTCCACCTGACATCTGGGACCCACCGAAAGGGCCTCTGTATTTCGCGAAAAAAACATTACCGCCGCTGACAGCTTGGACCCACCAGCTATATCTTCGCACGCAAGGAAGTGCCTCCTTATTACGCACAAAAAAATGAATACTCCCCCTGCTAGCTGGGACCCAGTATAGTGGCAGGTTGACTTGTGGGCCTACTAAGTTGACGGGGACGGAGGGCTTTGTCAACTTAGTCAATATGCACGATTCTAGCTCCAGTGACCGTACAATGTCCATCCAACGGCCGTAGTGCTTCTTCAACCTCTAGTGTTCTTGCTCCAGCCGCCCAAACCAGCGCCGGTCCTGCCTCGTGCTCCTGCCTCCCGTGGCTGGCTGCGATGCGGCGGAAGCCTCACCGCCCCTTACTACTCCCACCGCTGGCCAGGCCATCCCTCTACTCACCCACCCCCCCTGTTATTCTGCGGCGACGGCAGCCTCACACCGCAGCGAACCAGTGAACCCTCATACTCCTCTACGCGTGAGTATCCACTGTCGCGTCTTCCCCGGCTCCGCGTCGTCCCCTTCCTAGGCCTCGCCGTCGTCCACCGCCCTGGTGCTCTCAGTGCGGCATGGTCAACATGGTCAAGGAATGGCTTCCATCGGACATGGACTGTAAGTGGAGAGGCTGACAGCTGGGTCCACGGCCGCAGCAAGGAAGTGCCTCCTTATTATGCGCAAAATAATTATTCCTCCACCTGACAGCGGGGACCCACCGGACGGGCCACCGTATTTCGTGAAAAAATGTTTCCCCCTGACTGCTAGGACCCACCAGCTACATCTTAGCACGCAAGGAAGTGCCTGACAGTCGGGACTCACCTGGTCGAAGCGTACGTAGCGTTGTCATTCTGGTCGTGAACGTGTACGTACATACTGGTCGATGTAGAGGCGCGCACGTGTCGTAGTAGAGGCGCGCACGTAGCATGTACACGTACGTACAACAGCAAGTGTGCAAGAAAGAAAATACGGCCACGTACGTACATACGGGCAGGGTCTCGAACGCCTACTTGCGCATACGTACGGTCAGGGCTCGTGTACATGGTTGGGTCGGAATGGAGAAACTGCGTCGTCGTGTTCATGGGGAGCCAACCGGGTGGGTCGGAACGGAATGCGTCGTCGTGTCCATCGGGAGGGCTTGGACGGAACAGCCGATGGAAACGAGGCCTGGCGTACCGTAGAACGGAGGAAACGGCCTTGTGTTCGACCGGCCACGTTCGAAACGGGATCCTGTTCATCGGGAGGGGTCTAGCGTACCGCAAAACGGAGGAAATGGACCTCCTACGGTCGAAACGGGGGTCCTGTTGATCGGGAGGGGTGTGGCGTACCGCAAAACGGAGGAAATGGACTTGTGTTGGAGCGCTACGGTCAAAACGGGGGTCCTGTTCATCGGGAGGAGTGTGGCGTACCGCAAAACGGGACTCCACGGGATACTGTTCATCTCCACCGTCGACCCCCTCCAGCCTCCACGGGCTACTGTTCATCCACCGTCGACCTCCTCCAGCCTCCACCTGCGACAGTTCATCCACGGGCTCCTGTTCATCCAGCCTCCACCGCGCGCTACTCCACCGGCTACTGTTCAACCAGCCCCCTCCACGGGCTCCTGTTCAACCACCCCTCCACGAGCTACTGTTCATCCAGCCCTCCACTGTATACTGTTCATCCTGCCCTCCACGGGGTGGTCCTGTTCATCCTGCCCTCCACGGGGTCCTGTTCATCCAGCCCCAACCGGCTCGATCGATCGGGGTCTTGTTCATCCAGAGGCAACACCACGGGGTCCTGTCCATCCACCCCACCGGGAACTGTTCATCCAAACCCCCCAGCAACGCTCACTGTTCATCCAGAGGCAGCATCGATCGGCTTCAGTTAGCAGCAGTAGCGAAGGAATCGCTCGATCGGGTTCGGTTAACAACCATCGATCGATCGCTCGGGTTCAGTAACGCGTAGCCTGCAGTGCAATCACTCGGGTTCAGTTAGAGCCCAACACCTCGCTCGGGTTCAGTTAGAGCCCAACGCCTCGCACCCACGCGCGTGCGTGTACGAGAGAGACGCACATCGCTCGGCCCCGACCACCCACCGTAACCGGGAACACCCCGATATTTTCCTCGCCCTCGCTTCTACCACGGTTTTTTCCGTCATGGACGGCCCAAAGAATGTGATGCAGCTGCGTCTCCAACCCGCCCAGGACAAAAAGCCCATTTTCTGTCATAGAAGTAGGACCCCACCACATCTATGATGATACCGGGTTATGTCACAATTATCTTCATAGAAGTGTCATAAGTATGAAAGAAAAAACTTTGTTCGGCCCAAAATGTCACGGATGTGTCTTTTTTTGTAGTGATAAGAAAGTGACAATAGAGGAGACTCTCTATCATGAAGATCATGGTGCTACTTTGAAGCACAAGTGTGGCAAAAGGATAGTAGCATTGTCCCTTATCTCTTTTTCTCTCATTTTTTGGGCCTTCTTTTTTTATTTGGCCTTTCTCTCTCTTTTTATTTCCTCACATGGGACAATGCTCTAATAATGAAGATCATCACACTTTTATTTACTTACAACTCAAAAATTACAACTCGATACTAGAACAAAATATGACTCTATGTGAATGCCTCCGGTGGTGTATCGGAATGTGCATTGAATCAAGAGCGACATGTATAAAAAATGGTGAATGGTGGCTTTGCCACAAATACGATGTCAACTAAATGATCATACAAAGCAATATGACAATGATGATGCGTGTCATAATAAACGGAATGGTGGAAAGTTGCATGCCAATATATCTCAGAATGGCTATGGAAATGCCATAATCGGTAGGTATGGTGGATGTTTTGAGGAAGGTATAAGGTGGGTGTATGATACCGGCGAAAGTTGCGCGGTACAAGAGAGGCTAGCAATGGCGAAAGGGTGAGAGTGCGTATAATCCATGGACTCAACATTAGTCATAAAAAACTCATATACTTATTGCAAAAATCTATTAGTCATCGAAACAAAGTACACGCGCATGCCCCTAAGGGGATAGATTGGTAGGAAAATACCATCGCTCGTCCCCGACCGCCACTCATAAGGAAGACAATCAAAAAATATCTCATGCTCCAACTTCGTTACACAATGGTTCACCGTACGTGCATGCTACGAGACTCACAAACCTTAACACAAGTATTTCTCAAATTCACAACTACTTACTAGCATGACTCTAATATCACCATCTTCATATCTCAAAGCAATCATAAGAAATCAAACTTCTCATAGTATTCAATGCACTTTATATTAAAGTTTTTATTATATCCCTCTTGGATGCCTATCATATTAGGACTAGTTTTATAAACAAAGAAAATTACCATGCTGTTTTTAAAGACTTTCTAAATAATATAAGTGAAGCATGAGAGTTCAACAATTTCTATAAAATAAAACCACCGCCGTGCTCTAAAAAGGTATAAGTAAAGCACTAGAGCAAAATTGCCTAGCTCAAAAGATATAAGTGAAGCACATAGAGTATTCTAATAAATCATGATTCATGTGTGTCTCTCTCAATAGGTGTGTATAGCATGGATGATTGTGGCAAACAAAAAGCAAAGACTCAAATCATACAAGACGCTCCAAGCAAAACACATATCATGTGGTGAATAAAAATATAGCCTCAAGTAAAGTTACCGATAGACGAAGACGAAAGAGGGGATGCCTTCCGGGGCATCCCCAAGCTTAGGCTCTTGGTTGACCTTGAATATTACCTTGGGGTGCCTTGGGCATCCCCAAGCTTAGGCTCTTGCCACTCCTTATTCCATAGTCCATCAAATCCTTACCCAAAGCTTGAAAACTTCACAACACAAAACTCAATAGAAAATCTCGTAAGCTCCGTTTGTATAAGAAAATAAATCACCACTTTTGGTACTGTTGTGAACTCATTCTTTATTTATATTGGTGTAATATCTACTGTATTCCAACTTTTCCATGGTTCACACCCCCCGATACTAGCCATAGATGCATCAAAATAACCAAACAACACGCGAAAAACAGAATCTGTCAAAAACAGAACAGTCTATAGCAATTTGTAACTCTCGAATACTTCTGTAACTCCAAAAATTCTGAAAAATTAGGACGACCTAAGAAATTTGTTTATTAATCTTCTTCAAAAAGAATCAGAGCAAAAGCACGTTTCTGTGATTTATGAAAATTATTTTCGTGCACGCAAAAGTTTCTGTTTTTCAGCAAGATCAAATCAACTATCACTGTAAGCTATCCCAAAGGTCTTACTTGGCACAAACACTAATTAAAACATAAAACCACATCTAACCAGAGGCTAGATGACAGAACCTAAAAAGAAAAAAGAAAAATAAAACGGGGTTGCCTCCCAACAAGCGCTATTGTTTAACGCCCTTAGCTAGGCATAAAGCACGAATAAATCTAAGTATTATCATCTTTGGCATGTAATTCTTTTCTCATCAAATCCTCCAAAACCCGTCGAATAAATTCTATCCTTTCCTTTATTTACCTCCTAGTGGATGAACTTAAATCACGGAAAGGACTTTGATTGGTAATTTTAACATTCATAAACCCATAGTCGGGGTCATCACCGTATATATCATCATATAAGATATGAAGCTCGTTTTTAAAAGGTTCCTTCATCATTTTATTCAACCAGTCAATATTAAATCTTACATAAACTCCCCTATTTATCCAATCAAACTCCTCAAAAGTTTCAAGATACAAAGATTGAGAGATTTCTAAATGGGGAACTCTTCTTCTAAGATTTTCACTATAAGATTGATAATCCCTAGATTCCAAACTACGCATAGTTTCTTTATCATGAAGGATATCTATAATTGGCGGGTGTTCAACATACTTTTTGTGGAAAGCAAAAATATCCCTAGCTTCTTGTATTATAAAGTCGAATTCACGCATAAGGATAATGGTGGCAATCTTTTTAGCTATTGGATGATTAATATTAGGAAGTTAATAAAACACTTTTTGTAAAGCAGGATGAAGATGCACAGACTTTCTTTCTTATTTCTGAACAAGCATAACAATAGCATCGGCATAACAATTTGTCTCAAGAAGAAAAGATATTTTATTAATAGGCATGGATCCCGTACAATCAAAGAATTCTTGGATAACACTCTTCAAGATAACATTACCATCCCCCACACGAAAGATTTTTGTTTTGTAATTGGGTGGATTTTCGGCATGATCCGAAGAACAAGATTCTAATTTTTCCTCAAGATTTTCAACGATAACCTCCCCAGTTTCAGAAGTGGTGGCAACTGGCAAACGAGCAAACGAAGAAGACGAATGGAAGAGGGGCGAAGAAAAGGCAAATCTTTTCGAAAATCGTTTTAGAAGTGGGGGGGATGAGAGGCGAATGGCAAATAATGTAATGCGAGGGATGAGAGTTTATGATGGGTACCTGGTATGTCTCGGCTTGGCGTAGATCTCCCCGGCAATGGCGCCAGAATTCTTCCGGCTACCTCTTGAGCTTGCGTTGGTTTTTCCCTTGAAGTGGAAAGGGTGATGCAACAAAGTAGAGTAAGTATTTCCCTCAGTTTTGAGAACCAAAGTATCAATCCAGTAGGAGACAACGCACAAGCCACTGAATACCTGCACAAACAAACACCAACTTGCACCCAACGCGATAAAGGGGTTGTCAATCCCTTCACGGTTACTTGCAAAGTGAGATCTGATATAGATGGACAAACGGTAAAGTAACATTTTTGGTTTATGGATTGGAACAGAAAGTAAAAGATTGCAAAGAAAGTAAATAGGAAACTAAAATTGTAGATCGGAAACTTATATGGTCGAAAGTAGACCGGGGGCCATAGGTTTCACTAGAGGCTTCTCTCAAGATAGAAAATATTACGGTGGGTGAACAAATTACTGCCGAGCAATTGATAGAAAATCGCATAATTATGACGATATCTAAGGCAATGATCATGAATATAGGCATCACGTCCGTATCAAGTAGACTGACTCCTGCCTGAATCTACTACTATTACTCCACACATCAACCGACTCCTGCCTGCATCTAGAGTGTTAAGTTCATAGAACATAGTAACGCATTAAGTAAGGTTACATGATGTAGTGGGATAAACTCAAGCAATATGATGAAAACCCCATCTTGTTGTCCTCGATGGCAACAATACAATACGTGCCTTGCTGCCCCTACTATCACTGGGAAAGGACACCGCAAGATTGAACCCAAAGCTAAGCACTTCTCCCATTGCAAGAAAAACCAATCTAGTTGGCCAAACCAAATCGACAGTTCGAAGAGGCTTGCAAAGATATCAAATCATGCATATAAGAATTCAGAGGAGATTCAATTAATATTCATAGATAAGCTTATCATAAATCCACAATTCATCGGATCTCGGCAAACACACCGCAAAAAAGTATTACATCGAATAGATCTCCAAGAACATCAAGGAGAACATGGTATTGAGAATCAAAGAGAGAGAAGAACCCTATAGCTACTAGCTATGGACCCATAGGTCTATGGTAAACTACTCACGCTTCATCGGAGAGGCAATGGTGTTGATGTAGAAGCCCTCCGTGATTGAACCCCCGTCCGGCTGGACGCCGGAAAAAGTCCCTAGATGGGATCTCATGGGTACAGAAGGTTGCGACGGTGGAAGAGTGGTTTCGTGGCACCCCTGGAAGGTTTAGGGATATTTGAGAATATATAGGCGGAAGAAATAGGTCCGTGGAGTCACGAGGGGCCCACAAGGGTGGGGGCGCGCCCTACCCCCTGGGCGCGCCCTCCGTCCTTGTGGCCACCTCGTGGCTTTCCTGACGTGCACTCCAAGCCCTCTGGATGTCTTCTGGTCCAAGAAAAATCATCACGAAAGTTCCATTCCGTTTGGACTCCGTTTCGTATTCCTTTTCTGCAAAACTCAAAAAGAAGGAAAAAACAGGAACTGGCACTGGGCTCTAGGTTAATAGGTTAGTCCCAAAAATCATATAAAATAGCATATTAATGCAAATAAAACATCCAAAATAGATAATATAATAGCATGAAACAATAAAAAATTATAGATACGTTGGAGACGTATCAGAAGGCTTACCTTCAGGTTACTCCTCTGAAGGGAACCCATCGATTCGGTATCAAAGGCAAATTGGCCCCTCGCTACATTGCTCCTTTTCGCATTCTTGCCAAATGAGGAGAGGTTGCCTACCAGTTGGAACTACCCACGCATCTTTCCAGAGTCCATGGTGTCTTCCACGTTTCTCAACTCAGGCGTTGCTTCTCGGATCATATCCGCGGAGTGGAGCACGAAACGCTTGATCTCCAATATAACCTCACATATCGAGAATACCATGTTCGTATTCTTGATCAAGCCGAGTGTACCACTCGTTTCTCAAGGTTCAGTGATCTCACCATTCCGAGAAAGAAGCTACTTGCGAAAGGGAGGATCGTCTTCGACTTGAGTACCCCACACTCTTCCAGACGAACCCTGAATCTTTGGACGAGATTCTTTTTGAGTGGGGGTGGATTGTCACAACCCTAGTTTAGCAATGCACTTGGACTAGCTTGGTTGTTGCATCATGTATAAATTTTCCTTAAACTTGAAATGGGGATTAACAAACCCTAGCACCCCCCCCCCCCGCTGAAAATACTAGGATCAAGTGAAAATGATTTCAATGAACCCAAAATGCTCTTCACAGTTCATCATTTTTTAATTGGTCCAGAACCTGTGCCAAAAATGGTGCACATTTTTTCCAGGGCACCCTGAATTTTTCGATTAAATCATAAGGTATTTGAATTTCGGCATTTAAATGCTCAAATAATTCTGAAACTAAATGAGGGTTGTTGGAAATATTTCAAAAAGTGCCCACAATTATTTTTAGGATTTTACAAAATGATTTAATCCAAAAATCCATAAATGACCTAGAAAAATGTGCACCATTTTTGTCAGAGGTCACCCATTTCAAAAATGATGAACTTTTCTAAAGGCCATTTTGGGTTCATTGAAATATTTTAAGTTCAACCAATTTGAATTACTTGGTGCTAGGGTTTGGTCATCCTCAATTCAAATTTCCTTTCAATTTAAACATGATGCATGGGTGCTTTAATGCAACTAGTTACAAGCAATTCTAGGGCTGTGAAAGCCCTTCAATAGGCTCGCCTGGTGCCAAGTTCCTCCCTCGATGACGACTCGCCTGACCACCACCTCCACGGACGGAGAAGCACCGTAAAAAACAATCATGTTCCTATGCTTCCAAAGCTCCCAAAGCACGAGCATGAGGAGAGCCCTCAACTCCTTCGGCTTGTGCACTCCCGTCGTTCTCGCAACGCACCATCCCTTGAGGGTGTCTTGGGCCATGGGTGACCACTCCAGTTTTCCTAAGGCCGAACACAGTGTTCTCCACACTGTTCTTGAGAATACACAGGTCAGCAGAATGTGATCAATAATTTCCTCCTCCCGATCGCAAAAAGGGCACGCATCTTGATGCGGAAGTCCATGTCGGGCTAGTCGGTCAGAAGTCCAACACCTGTTTCTCATAGCTAGCCACGTGAAGAAGCGGCACTGCAGAGGGGCCTGAGACCTCCATGAGAAGTCCACGGTTGGAACCACCTCCCTGCCGGCGAACAAGACAGGGTAGGCGGAGCGGACCGAGAATTGTCCGTTCGATTCCGATGACCAGGAGATGGATTTGGGGACATTCTCCTGTAACCGAAACCCTTGCAGACGTTGCCATACCTCCAAGTACTCCACTAGAGCTGCAAATGCCATATCGGGGCTAATGTCTCGTGTCCAAGTGCCGAGCTATATCTCCAGTATGCTTCACCTTGCAAATGATGATTTTTATCCATGTATGGCTTCTTTTCATGTGGAAACAAAATAGAGAGGATTTTTTACGATCTCTCTCATTGATTGGTCGTTAATGACAATATCGAAGTGATTTTCTTAAATGTTATAAGATAAACAAGTGCAAACAACAGTGTGATGAGCATGAAAAGTACACTCATCACCGTATGTTGGCATGGGCTGTCATGGTCTCGGTGCTATTGTTTGCGAAAAGGCTTCGTTGGTGGTACTTGTCGGCTTCAGGGCTCCGCGGAACCAAGAAGCCACTAGTGAAATCTACGGCCCCGGGTTTTCTTTGTCATATATTTGCTTTTCGATCTATTTTATTTGCCCTTTTTATTCAGATCTATTAAACCAAAAATACAAAAATACTTTGCTGCACTTTATTTTATTTGCGATCTATTTATTCAATCTATTACAACTTTCTCCCGTCATCACGCAATTTCTGGCACCGTTACCCGAAAGGGATTGACAACCCCTTTAACACGTCGGGTTGCGAGGCATTGTTATTTATGTGCAGGGGCTGTTTACGTTGTGTTGCTTGGTTCTCCTACTGGTTCGATAACCTTGGTTTCATTTCTAGGGGAAATACCAACCGCCGCTGTGCTGCATCATCCCTTCCTCTTTGGGGAAATACCGATGTAGCTTCAAGCGACATCACGTACCAGGCCGTCGAGGGAGCCACGCCATGGGCCGCAGGCAGGCAAGTATGGGTACCCTGGTTCCCAGAACGCCGACAGTAGCCCGCGGGCCAAGGCGCGCTCAGACTTGGCTTCGAGGCGAAGCCAAAGGAAAGGGCGAAGCGCCACGGGCCCCAATCACCTGCGGGCTAGGCTGTCGCGTGGCGCTTGATGGGACGTGGGCATCTCCGCTTCCCCACAATGCCTCGGCAACTGCCCGACTTGACAACTACCCTGGGGAGGATCTTTAACATATACCAGGTTCCTAATCACAAATCTCATCTCCTTGCAATTTACATTATTTGCCATTTGCCTCTCGTTTTCATCTCCCCCACTTCACAAAAATTTACCGTTTTATTCGCCTCTCTATTTCCGTTCGCCATTTCCTTGTCGGGTCTGTTTTGGAGTGCGATCTTGTTGTGAGGTCATCATGACTCAAGAGAACACCAAATTATGTGATTTCTCAAATACCAACAACAATGATTTTATTGGCACTCCGCTTGCTCCTCCCACCATTAGTGCGGAGACTTGTGATATTAATACTGCTTTGTTGAATCTCGTTATGAAATATCAATTTTCCGGTACTCCTAATGAGGATGCCGCGTCCCATCTTAATACCTTCATGGAATTATGCGATATGCAAAAGAAAAAAGATGTGGACAATGGTGTGGTGAAGATGAAATTATTTCCGTTTTCTTTGCGTGATTCTGCAAAATTTTGGTTCTCTTCTTTGCCTCGCAATAGTATTGATTCTTGGAATAAGTGCAAAGATGCTTTTATCACTAAGTATTTTCCTCCCGCAAAAATTATTTCCCTTAGAACTCAGATCATGAATATCAAGCAACTTGAACATGAGCATGTTGCACATTCTTGGGAAAGGATGAAAATGATGCTAAGGAATTGCCCAACTCATGGGTTAAATCTTTGGATGATCATACAAAAATTCTATGCTGTATTGAATTTCGTTTCTCGTAATCTTTTAGATTCCACCGCGGGTGGTACTTTTATGGAAATTACCTTGGGTGAAGCCACCAAATTGCTTGATAATATCATGACAAATTATTCACAATGGCATACCGAAAGAGCTCCTACTAGTAAAAAAGATAATTCGCTTGAAGAAATTTCTTCTTTGAGTGAAAAAGTTGATGCTCTTATGAAATTGGTTGCTAGTAAAAGTGCTCCTATTGATTTTAATGATATGCCTTTGTCTACTTTGATTGAACAAAATAGTGATGCCATTGATGCTTATAGAGGTAATTTTAATCTTAGGCCTTTTCCTAGTAATTCCTCTAATAATTATGGTAACTCCTATGGAAATCAATCTTATAATAATAATAGGAACACCTCTGATCTTGCGAATAATATTAAAGAATTTATGAACACACAAAAAGTTTTCAACACTTTCATAGAAGAAAAGTTGAATAAGATTGATGATTTGTCTAGAAGTGTTGATAGAATTGCTCTTGATGTGGAAAATCTCAACATGAAATTTTTTGTGCCTAAAGTATATGAATCAATTAAAGCTCTTTATGTTTCTATGGATGAAGGTAAGAAAAGAACCGCTATGCTTAGAGCTAAAAGACAATTTTTAGAAAAAGCGTTTTCTAGTGATTTCTTTCGCAAAAGTGATGAAGGTCTTAAAATGATTGGTGTTTCTTCTATTGATTCCTTGTTTAGTAAAATTAAGATTGATGAAAAAGGGACTGGAGAAGAGTCAACTTTAGGTAGAAGGCGTCCCAATATTTCGGAGGTTGAAAATCTTGTTGAGAAAATTAATGAAAGTGGGTTTGGAGAGGTCAAAACTTTAGCTAGTGATGCACCCACTCTTTTGGATTACAAAGACTTTAATTATGATAGTTGCTCTTTGATTGATTGTATTTCTTTGTTGCAATCCTTGCTAAATTCGCCCCATGCTTATGAACAAAATAAAGCTTTTACTAAACATATTGTTGATGCTATGATGAAAGCTTTGGAAGAAAAATGTGAATTAGAAATATCAATTCCTAGAAAATTGCACGATGAATCGGAACCTACTATCAAAGTCAAGATTAAAAATTATGAGTGTTTTGCTTTGTGTGACTTGGGTGCTAGTGTTTCTACAATTCTGAAATCTTTATGTGATGTGCGTGGTCTTACTAATCTTGAAGAATGTTCTTTGAATTTGCACTTGGCGGATTCCACTATTAAAAAGCCTATGGGAAGAATTAATGATGTTCTTATTCTTGCAAATAGGAATTATGTGCCCATAGATTTTATTGTTCTTGATATTGATTGCAATCTGTCTTGTCCAATTATTCTTGGTAGACCGTTTTTATGCACTATCGGTGCCGTGATTGATATGAAAGAAGGCAATATTAAGTTCCAATTTCCTTTGAGGAAGGGTATGTAACACTTTCCTAGAACAAAAGTTAGGCCACCTTATGAATCAATCATGACGGCATCTTACGGATCTCGAACCAAAGATGACAAAACTTAGATCCTTGCTTTATGCCTAGCTAAGGGCATAAAACTATAGCGCTTGTTGGGAGGCAACCCAATGAATAAATTTTATTTTTGCCTTTTGCTTTCTGTTCTTAAGTGTTAGCACAATTATGCTACTGTTATGATTGTGTTTTTTGTGTTTTAATAGTGTTTGTGCCAAGTAGAACCAATAAGATCTTCTTGGGCGATAGTTGTTTGATCTTGCTGAAAAATACAGAAACTTTGTGCTCACAAAAATAATTGATAAAAATCATCAGAACGTGATAAAAATGCCAATTCTTTTTGCAGAAGATTAATATACAAATTAACCAAGTTTTCCTAGTTTTTCAGAATTGTTAGAGTTCCAGAAGTATTCGAACAAATCATATTGCTACACACTGTTCTGTTCTGACAGATTCTGTTTTCTTTATGTTGTGTGCTTATTTTGATGGCTCTATGGTTTTCTTTGATGAGTTTTTGCCATAGAAAAGTTGGAATACAGTAGATATAATACAAAAACAAAATAAGAATTGGTGTTATACAGCACTTATAGTAGTGATTTATTTTTCTTACACTAACGGATCTCACAAAGGTTTTGTTGAGTTCTGTGTGATTGAAGTTTTCAAGTTTTGGGTTATCTTACGATGGATGAAAGAAGGATAGAAGAGCCTAAGCTTGGGGATGCCCTGGCAGCCCAAGCTATTATCCAAGAATGAGCAACCAACTAAGCTTCGGGATGCCCCCAAGTGGCATCCCCTCTTTCTTCTAACAACTATCGATATTTTACTCGAAGCTATATTTTTATTCGTCACATGATATGTGTTTTGCTTGGAGCGTCTTGTATGATATGAGTCTTTGCTTGTTTTATTTGTGTTTTAAGTCATCAATCCTTGCTGGACACACCTATTTGAGAGAGCCAAAATTATTTCATGACTTGTTAGAATTGCTCTCTGTGCTTCACTTAAATCTTTTATGAGCTAGGACTTGCTCTAGTGCTTCACTTATATCTTTTGAGCACGGTGTGCTTAGTATTTTTGAAGAAATGCTCTCTTGCTTTACTAAGATTTATTTGAGAGTTAGTAAATTTTCAAGAAATTCTCTCTTGCTTCACTTAAATTATTTTGAGAGAAATAAATTTTTTTATGCTCATGATCTTCACTTATATTTGTTTGAGCTTATGAAATGCAACACATGAAAATTAGTCCCAAAGTGATAGATATCCAAGAAGGATAAGTAAAAAATTGTCACGAAGATCATTGGACTAAATAAACTTGATTTTTAGTAATAGTTTTGAGATATGATGATGTGATATGTGAGTTATGTTGATGAGTAATTATGCTTTCGTAAGAATATTGGTGTTAAGGGTTGTGATTCCCTATGCATGCATGAAAGTCAATAGTCATGCTATGAAATTATATTCTACTTGTGGTGCATTATCCGATGTTATTTATGCTTAATGCTTTCTTATGAGATTATTCGTTTCTTGGTTGGTCGCTTCCCAATCTTTTGCTAGCATTCATTTTGCACGAAGTATGACCTCTACTTGTGCATCCAAAATCCTTTAAACCAGTTTTGCCACATGAGTCCACTATATCTACCTATATGCGGTATTCTTTTGCCATTCTAAGCAAATTTGCATGTGCCATCTCTAATTTCCAAAATAAACTTCTCTTTTGTGTATTTGCTTTGCTCGCGGAACGGTAACGGGTGGCTAATATTTTCCATGCTGGATGTGTTATTCTCACGATGAGTGTTTATTCACTTGTCATTGCACGAGAGTAAGGCAAAGTTTTTAGGGATGCTCAGTCCCGAAATGCAAAAATGAGTTTACTTTATGTTGTCAAATAATAAACTCCTTGGAAAGTGTTGGTATGGAGGGCACCCGTGGATACGGCTAGCCATGGAAAGTGAAAGAATGGTGGAAAAAGGAATAAACTTTATTTTCTGTTTGGGAACCGTCTATGGCATATTTAGCATGGAAAGTGTTCCGAACTCTGAGTCGTTTTCGTTGGTGGGATGGATACACCTCCCAAAATGTTTTTATCTCTAATTTTTTCGCTTTGAGCTCTAGCACCTCTGCAAATCCCTACTTCCCTCTGCGAAGGGCCTTTCTTTTACTTTATGCAATTTTTATTTTAAATTTGAGTCTTCATCTTCTCTCATAAAAAGCACCAACTAGGAGGCAATATGATCGTACTTAATTATTGGGTGTAGCTAATACTCGAGTGTGTTTCATGAATGGATCAATGTTTGAGCATGATGGGCTAGGGATAACTTATTTTAGCATTGATATTTTGAAAGACATGGTTGCTTGTTGATATGCTTGAGTATCTAAATTATTATGTCAAAACTAGACTATTGCTTTGAATCACATAAAAGTCCAAATGTCCATGCCACAAAGAAAAGAATATGATATGACATGATAAACAGCACTCCACATCAAAAATTCTGTTTTTATCACTTACCTACTCGAGGACGAGCAGGAGTTAAGCTTGGGGATGCTGATACGTCTCCAATGTATCTATAATTTTTGATTGCTCCATGCTGTTTTATTATCAATCTTGGATGTTTTATAATCATTTTATAGTCATTTTAAATCATTTTTTGGTACTAACCTATTGACATAGTACCAAGTGCCAGTTGCTGTTTTTTCCATGTTTTTTACATCACATGAAATCAATATCAAACAGAGTCCAAATGCCACGAAAGTCCACGGAGATTTTTTATGGACCAGAAGGAAGCTATTGGGCCCTGGTTGCACCTGGGGGGAGTCCCGAGGAGGGGAAAACCCACCAGGGCGCGCCAGGAAGCCCAGGCGTGCCCTGGTGGGTTGTGCCCACCTCGGGTGTCCCCCGGACCGCCTCTTTGCACTATAAATACCCCAATATTCCAGAAACCCTAGGGGAGTCGACGAAATATTCATCCAGCCGCCGCAGAGTCCAGAACCACCAGATCCAATCTAGACACCATCTCGGATGGGGTTCACCACCTCCATTGGTGCCTATCCGATGATGCATGAGTAGTTCTTTGTAGACCTTCGGGTCCGTAGTTAGTAGCTAGATGGCTTTCTCTCTCTCGGTGAATTCTCAATACAATGGTCTCTTGGAGATCCATATGATGTCACTCTTTTTGCGCTGTGTTTGTTGGGATCTGATGAACTTTGAGTTTATGATCAGTCATATCTTTTTATATCCATGGAAGTTATTTGAGTTTCTTTGATCTCTTATATGCATTTTCTCTTATAGCCTCGTATTTCTTCTCTGATATTTGGGTTTTGTTTGGCCAATTGATCTATTTATCTTGCAATGGGAAGAGGTGCCCGGTAGTGGGTTTGATCTTACGGTGCTTGATCCTAGTGACAGAAAGGGAAACGACACGTATGTATCGTTGCTACTAAGGATAAAAAGATGAGATCTATATCTACGCAATAGATAAACGGATCTTGTCTACATCATGTCATCGTTCTTATTTCATTACTCCGTTTTTCCATGAACATAATACACTAGATGCATGCTGGATAGCGGTCGATGTGTGGAGTAATAGTAGTAGATGCAGGTAGGAGTCGGTTTACTAATCTTGGACGCGATGCCTATGTAATGATCATTGCCTGGATATCGTCATAATTATTTGAGGTTCTATCAATTGCCCAACAGTAATTTGTTTACCCACCGGTTGCTATCTTTCTCGAGAGAAACCACTAGTGAAATCTACGGCCCCGGGTCTTCTTTATCATATATTTGCTTTGCGATCTATTTTATTTGCACTTTTTATTCAGATCTATTAAACCAAAAATACAAAAATACTTTGCTGCACTTTATTTTATTTGCGATCTATTTATTCAATCTATTACAACTTTCTCCCGTCATCATGCAATTTCTGGCACCGTTACCCGAAAGGGATTGACAACCCCTTTAACACGTCGGGTTGCGAGGCCTTGTTATTTCTGTGCAGGGGATGTTTACGTTGTGTTGCTTGGTTCTCCTACTGGTTCGATAACCTTGGTTTCATTTCTGAGGGAAATACCTACCGCCGCTGTGCTGCATCATCCCTTCCTCTTTGGGGAAATACCGACGTAGCTTCAAGCGACATCACGTACCAGGCCATCGAGGGAGCCACGCCATGGGTCGCAGGCAGGCAAGTCTGGGTACCCTAGTTCCCAGAAGACCGACAGTAGCCCCGCGTACAAGGCGTGCTCAGACTTGGCTTCAAGGCGAAGCGAAAGGCAAGGGTGAAGCGCCACGGGCCCCAATCACCTGCGGGCCAGGCTGTCGCGTGGCGCTTGATGGGACGTGGGCGTCTCCGCTTCCCCACGATGCCTCGGCAACTACCTGACTTGACAACTTCCTGGCGCACGCCCCCTCGCCATCATTGTCCTGCTACTCACTTGCCTCCTGCTTCTCCTCCTCCTTGCAGACTTGCGCCCTCCTTGCCAGACTCCTCGACAGCTCCGATCCTTCACCGCCATGGCTCCCTGGAAGAGGTAAGGCAAGACCCCTGCGGTCGCGAAGCCCTCGCCGGGGCCGGAACCAGCGCTGGACCGGTCCACGGTGGTCAATCGGGAGGGGCAAGATAAGGTCCGGCATGCCATTGCTGCTGACTCCAACGAGTGGAAGGCAACAAAAATCTAGCCCGCTTCCCGGGCTTTGGCTGACATGGAGGCCACCGAGATCCCCCTTCATCTCCACGCCCTTCTCGCCGTCATGTTGACTCCTTTCTCTTATTTCTTCAACGCCGTGCTCTCGCACTTCCAAATCCACGTGCTGCATCTGGATCCCGGATCCATCGTCCTCCTCTCCGACTTTGCATTCCTGTGAGAGGCCTTCGTGGGCATTGCCCCGTCCGTGGCCTTGCTCCGCCACTTCTTCTCGCTCCAATTGGTCGACAGCGAGCAGCGCTCAGGGGGCGTGTCACTTCAGGTGGTGGCGGCGACCGCAGGCTCCGCCATCGACTCCACGCTCCGCCGGGACGCGAGGGGATTCCGGAAGCAGTGGGTGTACGTGGACGCCACCGTGCGCAGCCCCCTGCTCCTGATCCCCTCAGCCCCCGCGATGCCGAGTTTCGAGTGGGGACACACGCAGCTGGTCGACCCGCGGCTTGCCCGAGTCATGGCTAGGCTGGCCAATTTGAAGAAGGCGGGGGTGACGATGGCAATGGTGGTGAGGGAGTTCACCCGGCGATGTATCGCCCCGCTGCAGCGCCATTCTCACCCGATGTGGATTTTATCGGTCCCGTGGACGACATGAGGCTCCAGCGGCCTTCTCTTCCTTCCAGCACCCTGCGCGTAGTGCTCCTCCTCCTGGCCGGCAAAGTACCCGCCGAGCTCCCCCCGGATGGATTCCCTCTTTACGATCACCCGCAGGGGGGAGCCTTTGCCAAGAAGATGCCGCATTTCGACGAGTGGGGGCTACTCCCCGAGGGCCACGAGGGGCCTCGCAACAACCCCCTCTTGGAGACTCCCACGCACGGAGGCCCCTAGGTGCGCGCTCCCGAGGTGGTTGTGGGGGAGCAGTCACCTCTTGACGCTCCTGAGGTGGTCGCTGAGGAGCGGACGCCACCATGTGCTCCTGAGGTGACCGCTGAGGAGCAGGCGCCACCATGTGCTCCTGAGGTGGCCGCTAAGGAGCGGGCGCCACCATGTGCTCCGGTGGTGGCCGCTGAGGAGTGGGCACCTGCGGATGCCGCCGCCGTCTCCACCGTGAAAGGCTACGCGCCAGCCCCCAGCGAGTCCCCTCTGGGTCTCGGGGCATCCCGCAAGAGGAAGGGGCTCGGGAGCCACTGCGGCTTGTCTCGAGGGTCCTGAAAAAGAGGAAGTGGATAGCCGTGGACGAGTAAGTACCTCGCCCTCCTTGACTCTCGCATATCGCGTCTTCTTCTGACCTTTGCCCCTCAGGATCTCTTCCGTTGTGGGGGTGAGCGCGTCCCGAGCGTGACGTACGGAGGCCTCCGGTCCGGTCGCGACCCTAGGCCTCACGAGTCGGGCGGCTGTGCGCGAGGTGGCGTCTGTACACGAGCCGAGGCCGCACCTGGGGGGCCACAGGCATGCACTTCTGGCATCCTTCTTCTGGAGGACCTCTGGGGCACGGAGGCTGTGTCAAGGGCTCCCCCGCTGGTTCTTGCTGGCGGCTGGGCGATCCGTGCTACGGCTCCATTTCAAGTAGCGGGGCAGGCCCGCACCGTGCCTTGCTGCAAGCCGGGGAAGTAGTCGAAGGAGCTCTAGCCCCCAGTCCCCCGCCGGAGATGGGTGAGTCATTGCGCGCCTCTCCAGCCGACCGGGCCACGGAGGAAGGGCCTGACCGAGCGTTGGAGCTCGCACGCGGGCGCAACACCGTCCGTCATGACCTTCTCCGAGAGGCAGCGAGCGCTGGGGCGCCTCGGGGTGGAGCTCGGTGACGTTGACGCCCGCCTCGAAGCAGAGCCTGCGCCTGGCACGCGAATGGCGCCAGCTACAAGTCGCCATCAACTTCGATCGTCTGTAGCGCGTGCAGGCCCAAGCCGAGGCGGAGGGGCCCTGGGCTGCGGCGAGGGAAGCTCGCAATCGCTCCTTGGAGGGGTCCCGAGCCATAGACCGCCGGCGTGACACGGCGGAGGCGCGCGACAGGGAGCTCCAAGCTTCCAACGCCATCCTGAGCAGCAAGTCCGGGCGCGCATGGTCGCGCTTGCCGCTCCGTCGACCGGGCCACCCACAAGCGAGGCGAGGTCCGGCACGCCCGACGACACACTGGCGCTGGAGGCGGTGGAGCAAAGCCTGGAGCGCGAGCGGCTGGAAGTGATGGAGCGCCAAGTGGCCGCCGCCTAGGATGCTCTCGCTTCTTGGGAGGCGAGGATCCAACAAGAGGTCAACAAGATGGTGACGAGGATCCGCGAGACCCTTGCCGAGGAATACCGCCGGAAGCTGGAGCTCTAGGAGGCTCGTTTCTGTACGCGGCGCAACGAGCTGCAGGGCAAGGCCGACGCCCTCAAGGAGAAGCTAGCCGCGGCGGAGTAGCGCGAGAAGGCCGCCGAGGCAGCTCGGGCTACCGCTGAGGCCGAGATGTCCTTCCTCCATCAGCAGGTTGAAGGCGTTACGTCCCTCGTGGAGAAAGCCTCGGATGAGGCGGGCCACCGCCGAGTGCTGCAGCATGAGCGCTCCTTGATGTTCCAGGCCCTTGGGCTCAGGGCCAACCGGGCCCTAAGCAACATATGTGATGAGAACATCTCCCGCCCGCTCGAGGCCGACGACGCCGGCTACCTCAGCTTCTTCACCCAGGCCGTGACTCGCCTTGAGGGCGGGACTGTGAGGGCGCGCCAACTCGTGATGGAGAAGAGTCGTGACCTTCTTGGGCGCGCGTTCTCGTGCGTCTTTAGCCACGTTCTTTGCTCCGGCCCTTACTTTGATTTCGATGCCGCGATAGTCCCCGTGCCTGGGGCGATCTAGGACGTCCTGGCGAGCTGGGTGGATGATCACGTCGACAACCTGATCGCAGAGCTCGAGCCTGCCGATGACGTGGTCGCGCCCGCGGCTGAGGAGGGCGGAGCTGTTGATGACAATGGTAGCGAAGACGATGACGACGCCGATGATGGCTGCGGAGGCGATGATGACGGCACGCCTTGCTGAGCTTGTGTTTCCCCGCCTTCCTGTCGGAACTTTGAATGTGACCTCGCGGGGATGCGAAGCATTTTATGGAAGAATTTTCCTACAACGTATTAAATGATATTTGCACTCCCTTTTGTCGTCCCTCTTTTGCTTTCCGCGCGCTCATGACCCCTGAGTAGGGTGACCGCCGTTGCCACGCCTGGTCGTGGTGCCTAGTTCAAGGTCCAGGGGGAGGGTCACCCGTTGAGGGCCCGGGACGCCTGCTAGTTCGCTCGAGAGCGCCGTGCGAGGATCTAGAGAGGTGTGCACGCGGGCAAGGCCACGGCCGCTGTGGCCTGGGCCCTCAGGGCATCTTTAGCGCCGCCGTGCGCACCATCCCAGCCCCCGTTCGCGGGGTGCGATGGAGCGAACCAAGGGCGTCCGCCATCTTTCGCAAAAACGGGAACCAAGTGAAGGAAAAACAGCTAGGAGAATGAAAAACCAGGAACACCCCCCCTTTTTTCAACTACAATGCAAAAGCCGCTAGTTCATTCCAAGAAATAGCAGATTCGGCTACAAGAGAAAGCAACAAAAACAGCCGCGTCCGGCGCCTACGCTAGTCTTCTAGTCTTCCCGCCAACACGGAGTATGGGGCCTCCACTGGGCGTGGGCATAGCCATTGGGGACCGTGTCGTCCGCCAGCGCGGAGCATGGGGCTTCCACTGGGATGTGGGTGGGATCCCCCGTGAGGCTCAGGGGCAGCGCTCAGGAGACTCCAGGGCGTGTACAGCCCCACTCATTATTACGTGAGACTGTCACGAGCGGAGACTTGAGGGGCGCTTCTTGCTCTCTGGGCGACCCCGCGCATACCCCGGCCACCGTTGTGGCGTCCGGAAACCAGGACAGGACCAAGGGGCAAGGGGCTACGCGGGCAGTGGTGAGGTGGACGCGGGCCCTCGGCCGCGGGAGGGCTCGCCGGCACCTTCCCCAGGGGAGGACCCACTTCCAGATAGCACGTGCCACCGTGGTGGCGACGCCATACGCCTTGATACGTCTCCGTCGTATCTATAATTTTTGATTGTTCCATGCCAATATTATACAACTTTCATATATTTTTGGCAACTTTTTATACTATTTTTGGGACTAACATATTGATCAAGTGCCCAGTGCCAGTTCCTGTTTGTTGCATGTTTTTTGTTTCGCATAAAATCCATATCAAACGGAGTCCAAACAGGATAAAAACTGACGGAGATTTTTTTGGAATATATGTGATTTTTGGGATGAAGAATCAACGCGAGAAGATGCCCGAGGGGGCCACGAAGCAGGGGGCACGCCCCTGACCCTCATGGCCACCCCATAAGGCGGTTGGTGCCCTTCTTTCTCCGCAAGAAAGCCAATATCCGGATAGAAATCATGTTCAAATTTCAGTCCAATCGGAGTTATGGATCTCCGGGAATATAAGAAACGGTGAAAGGCCAGAATCTGGGAACGCAGAAACAGAGAGAGACTGAGAGACAGATCCAATCTCGGAGGGGCTCTCGCCCCTCCCATGCCATGGAAGCCAAGGACCAGAGGGGAAACCCTTCTCCCATCTAGGGAGAAGGTCAAGGAAGAAGAAGAAGAAGAAGAAGGGGGGCTCTCTCCCCCTCTCTTCCGGTGGCCGGAACGCCGCCGGGGCCATCATCGTCCCCGCAATCTACACCAACACCTCCGTCATCTTCACCAACATATCCATAACCTTCCCCCATCTATCTACATCGGTCCACTCTCCCGCAACCCGCTGTACCCTCTACTTGAACATGGTGCTTTATGCTTCATATTATTATCCAATGATGTGTTGCCATCCTATGATGTATGAGTAGATTTTCGTTGTCCTATCGGTAATTGGTGAATTGCTATGATTGGTTTAATTTGCTTGTGGTTATGTTGATGTCCTTTGGTGCCCATCATATGAGCGCGCGCTTGGATCACACCATAGGGTTAGTTGTATGTTGATAGGACTATGTATTGGAGGGCAAGAGTGACAGAAGCTTCAACCTAGCATAGAAATTGATGCATACGGGATTGAAGGGGGACCAATATATCTTAATGCTATGGTTGGGTTTTACCTTAATGAACGTTAGTAGTTGCGAATGCTTGCTAATAGTTCCAATCATAGGTGCATAGAATTCCAAGTCAGGGATGACATGCTAGCAGTGTCCTCTCCCACATAAAACTTGCTATCGGTCTAGTAAAGTAGTCAATTGCTTATGGACAATTTCGCAACTCCTACCACCACTTTTACACACTCACTATACTAACTTTATTGTTTCCTTATCTAAACAGCCCCTACTTTTTATTTACGTGCTCTTTATTATCTTGCAAACCTATCCAAAAACACCCACAAAATACTTCTAGTTTCATACTTGTTCTAGGTAAAGCGAACGTTAAGCATGCGTAGAGTTGTATCAGTGGTCGATAGAACTTGAAGGAATATTTTTTCTACCTTTAGCTCCTCATTGGGTTCGACACTCTTACTTATCGAAAGAGGCTACAATTGATCCCCTATACTTGTGGGTTATCAAGACCTTTTTCTGGCGCCGTTGCCGGGGAGTTATAGCATGGGGTGAATATTCTCGTGTGTGCTTGTTTGCTTTATCACTAAGTAGTTTTTATTTTGTGCTCTTGTTTTCTACCTTTAGTTATGGGTAGGAAACGCAAAATACCAAAAAATTAGTGGTACCTACTGAACCAATGGTTGAAGAACCACTCAAAATCTATCACACTCCTGAAGCTTTTTACTTGGATCATCTTCGATCCCTTTGTGCTCGTGCTGAAACCCCAACTAGCTTAGTTGAGTGCAAATCTTTAGATGAGCATGCTTGTTATGTGCGACACCGCTTATCTCAAGAAGGGAAACTTTTACTGGATCAAATTCATCGGTTGCAATGCTACGCTTGGAATTTATGTGAAATATATGATTTTACTTGTTCTGAAGACCCTAAGAAACACCTTCCCTACCAATGTGAGTTTAGTGATAATGGAATCATATCTTCGTATGCTAAGGGTGTTTATAATTACTATGATGTTCAACAAATTGAAGAATTTGTTGCTTTTAAGGGTGCTTATGAAATTGCTTCTTTGATTGAAAAGTATGATGCTACTGTTTACAAATCTGAAAAATTTTCCATACTTAAATATTGTTATGATAATTATGCTTCTAATGCCTATGTTAAACCATATATTGAGAACTCCTCCGCTGTCGGAGAAAGGACTAATATTTTGCAGGAGTCTATGGAAGAAGAAATTGATGAAACTGTGAGCTCATTGGATGAAAAAGATGATGAGGAGAGCGAAGAACAAAACGAGGAAGATCGGATTAGCTACCCGTGCCCACCTTCTAATGAGAGTAACCCTTCAACTCATACATTGTTTAATTTCCCTTCGTGCTTACCGAAGGATGAATGCCATGATAATTGCTATGATCCCGTTGATTCGTTTGAAATATCCCTTTTTGATGAACTTGATGCTTCCTATGCTTGTGGCCAAGATGCCAATATCAATTATGCTTATGGAGATGAACTTGCTATAGTCCCATATGTTAAGAATGAATTTTTTGCTATTGCACCCACACATGATAGTCCTATTATCTTTTTGAATTCTCCAAACTACACTATATCGGAGAAGTTTGCTCTTATTAAGGATTATATTGATGGGTTGCGTTTTACTACTACGCATGATGATTTTGATGAGTATAATATGCATGTGCTTGATGCTCCCTCTTGCAATTATTATGAGAGAGGAAATACATCTCCGCCTCTCTATGTTTCCAATATGATAAAATTTCAAGAAACTGTTTATACTATGCATTGGCCTTTACTATGTGTGCATGAATTGTTCTTTTATGACATGCCAATGCATAGTAAGAGAGTTGGACTTCGTCATTACATGATATATGTTACTTTGTGCTCACTACGTGTCGGATTTCGGGTTCCGGCAAAACCCTTGAGGTTCGAACTCTGGGGTGCGCACGAAGATCTCTCCTCCCCGTACCTCACGCTCTCACCGCGATCTCAAAGCTCAGCGCGTCAAACTCGCACAACAAGGGACACAGGGTTTATACTGGTTCGGGCCACCGATGTGTTGTAATACCCTACTCCAGTGTGGTGTGGTGGATTGCCTCTTGGGCTAAGGATGAACAGTTACAAGGGAAGAACAACCTCCTGAGGAGAGGTGCTCTTGTGCTTGGTGAGCTTGTGTGGGTGAGGATGATCTGAATAGCCCAAGATCCCTCCTCTCCTACTGTGGTGGCTAGTCCTATTTATAGAGGCCCTGGTCCTCTCCCCAAATGTTAGGCGGGAAGGGATCCCACAACGGCCAGATTTGAAGGGAGACAACTAGTACAAGTTATCCTGACTAAAGGTGGTCTTCGCCTGCCAAAGGCTCTGGTGGTGACGCCGTCTTGGGCTACACGGTGACCTCCGTCCTGCCGTCCTGCTGGTCTTGGTCTTGTTGCACCGATATGGAAACCTTTGCCTGATGCCTCGGGACTCCTCGCCCGCGCTTGCCTCTTTAGCACCAAAGAGGAAGCGAGTACGCTGCGCGCTCTGGCTCCCGCCTGGCCTTGGTCATCATGGCTTGCATCACAGAAACCTCGCGAGGCGCCCTTTGCCTTGATCTCTCCGCTCCTCGCGAGCCAGCCTAGCGAGGCCGCCCCCAAGGAGGTCTTGCGTCATCCGCCTCGCGAGGCTTGGCCCCTCGCGAGGGTCTTGAGTGTTGGCTGATGAAGATGGGCCGTGCATGGCCGCCGGTGGAGCCACGTCGTGGGCTGCAGGCAGGCAAGTCTGGCGACCCCCGTTCCCAGGACGCCGACAGTAGCCCCCGGGCCCAAGGCGAGCTCGGTCTTGGCTTCGAGGCGAAGCCAAGGGGCCAGTGCGGAGCGCCGCGGACCCCAATAGCCTGCGGCCTTGGTTGACGCGTGGCGATTGGACGGACGTGGGCGTCTCAGCTTCCCCATGCTGCCTCGGCAACTGCCCGACTTGACGAGTCCCTGCAGCATGCATAGAAAAATCATGATTACCTGTGATCGTGGGGGTCGCTGGCTGGCCTTCTCCTGCTATAAATGAGGAGGGGGGCGGAGCCCCCGTCGCTCATCTCTTCCTGCTCTGCTCGCTTCCTCTCCCTTGCTCCATTGCTAGCAGCGATACTCATGGCGCCGATACGGAGGTTCTCGGCCGCAGAGAAGGGAAAAACCCCCCGCGACGATCCGGGGTCACTTCCGCCGAAGAAGAGGCTGGCCCATCGCCGTGACGTATCGTGAGGCCGGAGGACTCGAGGCCTTGGTGCGAGCGGCCTCCTCCCGGGTATCCGCTGCCTTTGTACGTCCAAGCCGAGGGCTTCGGAGGGAGAGGCGGCGAGCTGCGCCGCCCATGCCGTGGCCGTGGTCACCGCGCCGTGGTGACGCACGCCGTCGCCCCAAGAGCCCACGCCGCGGACCCCTCACGCGAACTCGTGATGTGGGTGGCGATGCCTCCGCGCACTTGGATTCGCTTCCCACAGTTCTTCTCCGCCGAGATGCCGCCGAGGGGTCCCCTCGAGCTTTGGCTGCAGCACGCCGACTGCGACGCCCCGGCGATTGGAGCGGAGGTTGAAGTCGTCTCCCCTAACAAGGTCTTCATGACCCGTGGCTGGGGCGAGGTCGCTCGAGTCTGCCGTACGGAAGGCGCCCTCGCCATCCATTTTGAGTACAACGGCCCCTCCACGATGTTCTTCAAAGTCTTCGACGAGGAAGGCCGCCGCCTCGAGTGCTGCCCTAGAGGAGGTCGCCGGGACGGCGCTGTGGCAGGAGCCAGGCATGCCGCTGGCCTCGCCAGCGGTTCCTCCAGCAGCGGTGGCGCTTGGGAGTCGAGCGACTCTCCCGAGCCCTACAAGACTCCAGAGACGAGTGACAACAGCTACGTGCCCCGAGCTCTCGCCATACCTGGAGGCCGGCCGCAGCGTCCTGCTGCCGCCGTCGCTAATCTGGATGGGGTTGGCGCCGGCCTCCCGTGGCCCACTGTTGATGGTGGCGTCGGCGGCGTTGGCATATGTAGATAGGGCTCCTAGACACCTTCTTCTTTTGTTCCCTATGAGGAATCGAGACGAACCCCGCGAGGGGTGTTCAAAGGGTCTGTAATGCCTTTTGTTGATATTATCCTTATTATGAAGATCTACGAATGCACGTCCTGTTTTGGCTCGGTCTCCCCTTTCCAACTTCGCAGTAGCTTGGCACTCAACGCCGATAGGTCCCAGTCCCCAGGCAGGCTGCAGCCGTCGCTGGTATGCCAGATCGCGATGCCGTGGTCAAGGCCAGGAGGTGAGCGGCCCAAGGTCCAGTAACTGCTCCTGAGATGCGATGCTCAAGAGGTCCCCTTTGGCGTGCAAGCAGCTACCTGAAGGTTGGAAAGGAAGGCAACGTCGCCGCAACGGGGCTGCAAGAGACGGGAGTCCTATGCCGCAGCGCTCGGCTAGCCCGGGTGCAAAACTTATCTTAGTGGTCCAGAGTCGACTCCTTGTGGAGCGCCTGACTCGTGCGACGACGACCATAGTGCATCTAGGTTAGGCTCGTGCGAGCCTCCCCCTCTTTCCCACGCACTTCTGTGTGCTCTACATCCTCGGGTCCCGGCCCTTGAGCGAGCTCAGCCGCCGCTGGTATGCCAGGTCGTGATGCTGTGGTCAAGGCCAGGGGTGAGGGCTGGAGAGCCAGTGAGAGATCCTGAGTCGCGATGCTCAGGAGCCCCCCTTTAACGCACAAGCGAATTGCATGGGAAGAGAGGGAGTCCGCGGTGCCGCCTGCTATCGCCCTCGGGAGGTTCCTGCAGGTTAGAGCATGGAGGGATACAAATGGCAACCACGCTTGCCGGTCTGCCACTGGTCGTTTCGAGAGGAGATGAAGGCACTGAGGGCCTGTTGAGGTGACGTGCTGCTACCTCTTGAGCACTGCGTTGGTTTTCCCTTGAAGAGGAAAGGGTGATGCAACAAAGTAGCGTAAGTATTTCCCTCAGTTTTTGAGAACCAAGGTATCAATCCAGTAGGAGGCTACGCGCGAGTCCCTCGCACCTACACAAAACAAATAAATCCTCGCAACCAACGCGATAAGGGGTTGTCAATCCCTTCACGGTCACTTACGAGAGTGAGATCTGGTAGATATGATAGGATAATATTTTTGGTATTTTTGTGATAAAGATGCAAAGTAAAATAAAAGCAAAGTAAAAAGCAAAGGAAATAACTAAGTGTTGGAAGATTAATATGATGAAGATAGACCCGGGGCCCATAGGTTTCACTAGTGGCTTCTCTCAAGAGCATAAGTATTTTACGGTGGGTGAACAAATTACTATTGAGCAATTGACAGAACTGAGCATAGTTATGAGAATATCTAGGTATGATCATGTATATAGGCATCACGTCCGAGACAAGTAGACCGACTCCTGCCTGCATCTACTACTATTACTCCACGCATCAACCGCTATCCAGCATGCATCTAGAGTATTAAGTTCATAAGAACAGAGTAACGCCTTAAGCAAGATGACATGATGTAGAGGGATAAATTCATGCATTATGATAAAAACCCCATCTCGTTATCCTCGATGGCAACAATACAATACGTGCCTTGCTGCCCCTACTGTCACTGGGAAAGGACACCGCAAGATTGAACCCAAAGCTAAGCACTTCTCCCATTGCAAGAAAGATCAATCTAATAGGCCAAACCAAACTGATAATTCGAAGAGACTTGCAAAGATAACCAATCATACATAAAAGAATTCAGAAGATTCAAATATTGTTCATAGATAAACTTGATCATAAACCCAGAATTCATCGGTCTCAACAAACACACCGGAAAAGAAGATTACATCGAATAGATCTCCACGAGAGAGGGGAGAACATTGTATTGAGATCCAAAAAGAGAGAAGAAGCCATCTAGCTACTAACTGTGGACCCGAAGGTCTGAGGTAAACTACTCACACTTCATCGGAGGGGCTATGGTGTTGATGTAGAAGCCCTTCATGATCGATGCCCCCTCTGGCGGAGCTCCGGAACAGGCCCCAAGATGGGATCTCGTGGGTACAGAAGGTTATGGCGGTGGAATTAGGTTTTTGGCTCCGTATCTGATCGTTTGGGGGTACGTAGGTATATATAGGAGGAAGGAGTACGTCGGTGGAGCAACAGGGGGCCCACGAGGGTGGAGGGCGCGTCCTGGGGGGTAGGCGCACCCCCTACCTCGTGGCCTCCTCTTTTGTTTCTTGACGTAGGGTCCAAGTCTCCTGGATCATATTCGTTCTGAAAATCACGTTCCCGAAGGTTTCATTCCGTTTGGACTCCGTTTGATATTCCTTTTCTGCGAAACTCTGAAATAGGCAAAAAAAAACAATTCTGGGCTGGGCCTCCGGTTAATAGGTTAGTCCCAAAAATAATATAAAAGTGAATAATAAAGCCCAATAATGTCCAAAACAGTAGATAATATAGCATGGAGCAATCAAAAATTATAGATACGTTGGAGACGTATCACGTGCTCTGGCGTGCCGCAAGCCAGAGCTCGACCGCTCAGATTTGTCAGCGTTGCAGGGATGGACCAGAGCACAAGCGCCGTGCCAGCATGAGTGGCCCTCGAGTGGGACTGGCAAGGGGCCGACCGGCGACGCGGGCGGCCGCGGTGAGTGATAATCAAGCAAGTGATGACTATAAATAGCTCATGCATGGGAACCAGCTAGCTTAAATAGATGCGAGAATGATACATGCCACCGGGACGGACCCGAGCGGCCTGGGGATGATGCAGCCCGAGGGGCGCCACCAACAGAGTAAGCTAAAGATGCAGAAAGATACACGCCACGGGGACAGACCCATGCGGCCTGGGAATGATGCAGCCCGGGGGCGCTCCCAGTTAAATAAACTTGGAAAATGTCACCTGGTTCCGTTGTCGACAGAGTGTTGAAGTAGCCGAAGGCGCGTGGTTAAGGGACCGCTCCTCATGAATCGCCTGGGCCCTGAGCCTTGGGGGGCCCTGGGGCCTCAGGTGATTCCTTGAGGACTGTCGTCATCTCCGCCAAGACTGCGTGGTGCCTCGCCTCCTGAGCCACCAGGATGATTCGTAGGTTGCGTTGGAAGGCGGCTGCCATGCTCGGCAGGCCGAATGGCATGCGAACATAGCTGTGAGGTGGGCCCTCGCAACGCCCAACGCGCAAAGGCCAAAAGCTCTCCTGAGATGCGGCACGGTTGAGCCCCGGGATGTCGATACAGACGCGCAGCCCGCCATCCTCGCCTGGATGGGGAGATGCGCCCGGTGGTGGGCGGCGGTCGCCGCGCATGGCTCTTGCATCCTGTAGCTCCTGAGTGGTCTTGGCGATGAACTCCTGAGCGTCGGGCGCTCCTCGGCCGTTGTCCTCCTAAGGGAGACTTGCCGCAAAGCACGCCTCCACGTGGTGCCCGAGCGCCTCCCTCGTGATGTTGGCTAGGTCTGAGGCCCTCTAGAAGAGAGCCCCTGAGCCCTGCCTGAGGAGGGCACTGGGCATGCCTTCCTATGCGAGGGAGGGAGGCGTCCCAGGCGCGGGCGCCGATCCTGATGTGGCACCGCTAGAGGCGCCGCTCCCCTGAGGCCCTGTGCGGAGTAGTTGCTTCTTCTTCTTGGGGACGGCCTCAGGAGGGTACTACGCGCCATCGTTGTCGGGTTCTTTGATTACTGCGGCTTGGAAGGCACGCTCGAGGGAGCACACCACATCTCTTTCTTCGCAGGGGACGGTGATGATCCCGCCGCTTCCTGGCATCTTGAGGACGTTGTAGCCGTGGTGGGTTACTGCCATGAACTTGGCCAGGGCTGGATACCCGAGGATGGCATTGTACGGCAGACAGATGTGGGCGACGTCGAAGTCGATGAGCTCGGTGCGGTAGTTGTCGCGCTGGCCCAAGGTGGCAGGGAGGCGGACTTGCCCTATCGGGGTGGTGGAGCCATCGGTCACTCCTGAGAAGGGCTTGGTGGGCTGAAGCTGATCGTATGCCACTTGGAGGCTGTCGAATGTCTCGACGGACAGGATGTTAAGCCCTGCGCCACCGTCGATGAGGGTCTTGGTGACTTGTACGTTGCTGATGACGGGTGAGCAGAGCATCGGGAGGGCGCCAGCAGTGGCCGCGCGCTTGAGCTGGTCCGCCGAGCTGAAGGTGATGGCGCACTTGGACCACCTGAGCGGGCGCGTGGTCTCGAGCCTGGGAAGGGCTGCGTTCACCTCGCGAGCAAACTGCTTGAAGATACGCTGAGATGCTAGGGCCGGAGCTCCGCCAAAGATGCAGGCGATGGCACATGGTTCCTGGAAGCCCCCAGCCCCCTCGTCCTGATGGTGGTCGTCATTCCTTCTTAGCGGTGGCGGTAGCGGAGGGAGACCAGCATTGCCTTGAAGGCGGTCCTCGCGAGGTTGATCACTCCATGCGCCCTCACGAGGCTGGTCCTGCCAGCGGTCCTCGCGAGGCCGGTCGCGCCACTCTTGGCGGGGGCCGCGATCGTCCCAGCGTCCCCCGCCTCATCCTCCTCCTCGGTCGTAGCCCCGGTCCTTGCGCTCAGGGCGTCGGCCGAAGCGTCCATCTCGAATGGCCCTGAGCTCTTGACAGTCATTGGTGTTGTGACTGTGCATGTTGTGGAAGGCGCAGAACGGACGACCGCTCTTGGACGACTCGGGGTGGTCCCAGCCGCGCTTCGTGTCTGGCTCCGCCGCGAGCACGGCCACCCCCTTGTGCTTCACATCCTTGGCCTTGGCTTTCTTCTCCTCCGGGTCGATAGCGGGGAGCTCGAGGAGGGAAAGGCGCCCTTCCTCAGCTCTTGCGCACTTGGTCGCCATGTTGAACAGCTCCAGAGCCATCCATAACTCGTCGTGGATGGCGAGCTCCTCCTTCATCTTGACGTCGCGGACGCCATCAGAAAACGCTGAAATGATGGCCTTGTCCATCACCTTGGGGATCTTGAGGCGAACACTGTTGAAGCGTTGGATGTACTTCTGTAGGGTCTCTCCTGGCTGTTGCTTGATGCGGCGTAGGTCGCCCGCAGCCGGTGGGCGGTCGCGAGTGCCCTGGAAGTTGGCGATGAAGTGGTCGCACATCTCATCCCAGGAGGAGATCGAACCCGTGGCAGGTTCAGGAGCCACGAGCGAGCATCATCCTTGAGAGCCATGGGGAACCAGTTCGCCATGACTATCTCGTCGCCATTGGCTGCCTCGATGCTCAGCTCATAGAGCTGCAAGAACTCCGCAGGGTCGGGGGTGCCGTCGTAGCGAGAAGGCAGGTCCGGCTTGAACTTGCCCGACGATATGATGCTACGCAGCTCCGGAGTGATGGCGCGGCAGCCTGCCGTGGCCACCGGGGCCCTTGGCTGATGCGGAGCCTGCCCATGATGTCCGCGCGCCGCCACCGCAGGCGGCACACTGTCTTGTCGCGGTGGCGCTGGGAGCGCGGGAGCGTTTTCCTGTGTCCGGGGAACTTCTTGGCAGCTTCCATCTTCTCGCGCGGGCGCCCGACGCGGTGGGTCGCGCCGGGGGGGGGCGCACCTTGGCACCAGAGCACCGTCTTGGTGCGGAGGTGGTGGAGGCGCTCCGTGAGCTACGTCGCCCGCACCTGGCGGTGGGCGAGGCAGCGAGAGGGACGGTGTGGGAGAGCCCCCGGCGGCACTGACGAGCTCGGCGATGCGGTCCAACCAATCCTCATAGAGGTCGTCGACCGGGCGGTAGCGCAGGAGCTCGCGTGCCATGAGCAGTGCGGCCTGCGCGCCCGTGGGAGTGCGACGAGCGTGAGACGATGAGCCGGCTGGGGTTAGCGACGGAGTGGCGGTGCGGCCGTCCCGCCGCACAGAGGGGTGCAGCGAGGACGCTTACTGCTCGTTCCCCGCCGGCCCGGTGGCGGCGTTGGCGGCGGGTGACGGGGAACGACATGGAGGCCCGCCGACAGGAGCTGTCTGAGTGACGCGGGCGGCGAGGGTGGCCCGGCGCTCGGCGCGGGCTCGACGCGCGTGTGCCATGGATGCGGTGGGACAATGGAACGCGGATCGGCGGAACGGAAGCTTCAGCGCACCCCTACCTGGCGCGCCAAATGTCAGAATTCGAGTACCGGCAAAACCTTTGAGGTTCGAACTCTGGGGTGCGCACGAAGATCTCTCTGTTGGAAATATGCCCTAGAGGCAATAATAAATGGTTATTATTATATTTCTTTGTTCATGGTAATTGTCTATTGTTCATGCTATAATTGTATTGTCCGGAAATCGTAATACATGTGTGAATACATAGACCACAACGTGTCCCTAGTAAGCCTCTAGTTGACTAGCTCGTTGATCAACAGATAGTCATGGTTTCCTGACTATGGACGTTGGATGTCATTGATAACGGGATCACATCATTAGGAGAATGATGTGATGGACAGGACCCAATCCTAAGCATAGCATAAAAGATCGTGTAGTTTCGTTTGCTAGAGCTTTTCCAATGTCAAGTATCTTTTCCTTAGACCATGAGATCGTGCAACTCCCGGATACCGTAGAAGTGCTTTGGGTGTGCCAAACGTCACAATGTAACTGGGTGACTATAAAGGTGCACTACGGGTATCTCCGAAAGTGTCTGTTGGGTTGGCACGGATCGAGACTGGGATTTGTCACTCCGTGTGACGGAGAGGTATCTCTGGGCCCACTCGGTAATGCATCATCATAATGAGCTCAATGTGACTAACGCGTTAGTCACGGGATCATGCATTGCGGTACGAGTAAAGAGACTTGCCGGTAACGAGATTGAACAAGGTATTGGGATACCGACGATCAAATCTCGGGCAAGTAACATACCGATTAACAAAGGGAATTGTATACAGGATTGATTGAATCCTCGATACCGTGGTTCATCCGATGAGATCATCGTGGAACATGTGGGAGCCAACATGGGTATCCAGATCCCGCTGTTGGTTATTGACCGGAGAGGCGTCTCGGTCATGTCTGCATGTCTCCCGAACCCGTAGGGTCTACACACTTAAGGTTCGGTGACGCTAGGGTTGTAGAGATATGTGTATGCGGAAACCCGAAAGTTGTTCGGAGTCCCGGATGAGATCTCGGACGTCACGAGGAGTTCCGGAATGGTCCGGAGGTAAAGAATTATATATAGGAAGTCAAGTTTCGGCCACCCGGAAAGTTTCGGGGGTTACCGGTATTGTACCGGGACCACCGGAAGGGTCCCGGGGGTCCACCGGGTGGGGCCACCTATCCCGGAGGGCCCCGTGGGCTGAAGTGGGAAGGGAACCAGCCCCTGGTGGGCTGGGCGCCCCCCCATGGGCCTCCCCCCATGCGCCTAGGGTTGGAAACCCTAGGGTGGGGGGCTTCCCACATGCCTTGGGGGGCAAGGCACCCCCTTGGCCGCCGCCCCCACCCTAGATGGGGTTTGGCCGGTGCCCCCCCCCTCCCAGGGGGCCTATATAAAGGGGGGGAGGGAGGTCAGCAGCAACACAGCCTTGGGCGCCTCCCTCCTCCCCTGCAACACCTCTCCCTCTCGCAGAAGCTCGGCGAAGCCCTGCCGAGACTCGCTACATCCACCACCACGCCGTCGTGCTGCTGGATCTCCATCAACCTCTCCTTCCCCCTTGCTGGATCAAGAAGGAGGAGACGTCGCTGCACCGTACGTGTGTTGAACGCGGAGGTGCCGTCCGTTCGGCACTCGGTCATCGGTGATTTGGATCACGGCGAGTACGACTCCGTCATCCACGTTCATTGGAACGCTTCCGCTCGCGATCTACAAGGGTATGTAGATGCACTCCTTTCCCCTCGTTGCTAGTATACTCCATAGATGCATCTTGGTGAGCGTAGGAAAATTTTAAAATTATGCTACGATTCCCAACACTCTCCTCCCCCTAGCTCACGCTCTCACCGCGATCTCAAAGCTCAGCGCATCAGACTCACAGAACAAGGGACATAGGGTTTATACTGGTTCGGGCCACCGATGTGGTGTAATACCCTACTCCAGTGTGGTGTGGTGGATTGCCTCTTGTGCTGAGGATGAACAGTTACAAGGGAAGAACAGCCTCCTGAGGAGAGGTGCTCTTGTGCTTGGTGAGCTTGTGTGGGTGAGGATGATCTGAATAGCCCAAGATCCCTCCTCTCCTACTGTGGAGGCTAGTCCTATTTATAGAGGCCCTGGTCCTATCCCCAAATGTTAGGCGGGAAGGGATCCCACAACGGCCAAATTTGAAGGGAGACAACTAGTACAAGTTATCCCGACTAAAGGTGGTCTTTTCCTGCCAAAGGCTCTGGTGGTGACGCCATCTTGGGCTCCACGGTGACCTCCGTCCTGCCGTCCTGTTGGTCTTGGTCTCGTTGCACCGATATGGAAACCTTTGTCTGATGCCTCGGGACTCCTCGCATGCGCTTGCCTCTTTAGCACCAAAGAGGAAGCGAGTACGCTGCGCGCTCTGGCGCCCCCTGGCCTTGGTCGTCATGGCTTGCGTCACAGAAACCTCGCGAGGTGCCCTTTGCCTTGATCTCTCCGCTCCTCGTGAGCCAGCCTAGCGAGGCCGCCCCCCGAGGAGGCCTTGCATCGTCCGCCTCGCGAGGCTTGGCCCCTCGCGAGGGTCTTGAGTGTTGGCTGATGAAGATGGGCCATACAGGGCCGCCGGTGGAGCCACGCCGTGGGCCGCAGGCAGGCAAGTCTGGGGACCCCCGTTCCTAGGACGCCGACACTACTAAATTACAAATCATTGTTAATTAAAATTGACTTTGATATACCTTGGGATCCGGGTGGATCCATTACTTGAGCACTATATGCCTAGCTTAATGACTTTAAAGAAAGCGCTGCCAGGGAGACAACCCGAAAGTTTTAGGGAGTCATTTATTTCTGTTGAGTGCTTTTATATAGTTTAAAAACAAAAATAATGTGCCAAGATGTGCCTTTTGGATGTTTACATTGCTTGTTGGTTTGTGTGGTGCAAAACAGAAACTTTGGCTGTAGTGCGCGATTTTAATTTTTTTTACTGGAACGTCAAACGGTTCTGAAACTTTTTGCACTGTCTTTCTATACAAATTGTTTGTTTTTCCTAATTTTTTCAAAAAATTTGGAGTACCAGAGGCATGGTGAATGTTCAGATTACTACAGACTGTCCTGTTTAAGACAAATTCTGTTTTTGATGCATAGTTTGCTTGTTTTGATGAAACTATCGATTTCTATCAGTGGATTAAACCATGGAAAAGTTATATTACAGTAGCTACAATGCAAAAACAAAATATGAATTGGTTTGCAATAGTACTTAGAGTAGTGATTTGCTTTACTATACTAACGGATCTTACCGAGCTTTCTGTTGAGTTTTGTGTGGATGAAGTGATCAAAGATCGAGGATGTCTCAATATGAGGAGAAGGAGGAGAGGCAAGAGCTCAAGACTACGGATGCCCAAGGCACCCCAAGTAAATATTCAAGGAGATTCAAGCGTCTAAGCTTGGGGATGCCCCGAAAGGCATCCCATCTTTCTTCAACAAGTATCGGTATGTTTTCGGTTTCGTTTCGTTCATGTGATATGTGCAAATCTTGGAGCATCTTTTGCATTTAGTTTTCACTTTTATTTGATGTATCATGCTGGTATGAGATAGTCCATGGTTGATTTATAGAATGCTCATTGCATTTCACTTATATCTTTTGAGTATGGCTTTATAGAATGCTTCATGTGCTTCACTTATATCATTTGAAGCTTGGATTGCCTGTTTCCCTACGCATAGAAAACCGCCATTTGTACAATGCTCTTTTGCTTCACTTATATTTGTTAGAGCGTGGGCATATCTTTTGTCGAAAGAATTAAACTCTCTTGCTTCACTTATATCTATTTAGAGAGATGACAGGAATTGGTCATTCACATGGTTAGTCATAAAATCCTACATAAAACTTGTAGATCACTAAATATGATATGTTTGATTACTTGCAATAGTTTTGCGATATAAAGATGATGATATTAGAGTCATGCTAGTGGGTAATTGTGAATTTAAGAAATACTTGTGTTGAGGTTTGCAAGTCCCGTAGCATGCACGTATGGTAACCGTTGTGTAACAAATTTGGAGCATGAGGTGTTTCTTTGATTGTCTTCCTTATGAGTGGCGGTCGGGGACGAGTGATGGTCTTTTCCTACCAATCTATCCCCCTAGGAGCATGCACATAGTTCTTGGTTTTGATGACTTGTAGATTTTTGCAATAAGTATGTGAGTTCTTTATGACTAATGTTGAGTCCAAGGATTATACGCACTCTCACCCTTCCATCATTGCTAGCCTCTTCGGTACCGTGCATTGCCCTTTCTCACCTCGAGAGTTGGTGCAAACTTCGCCGGTGCATCCAAACCCCGTGATACGATACGCTCTATCACACATAAGCCTCCTTATATCTTCCTCAAAACAGCCACCATATCTAACTATTATGGCATTTCCATAGCCATTCTGAGATATATTGCCATGCAACTTCCATCATCATCATATACATGACTTGAGCATTTATTGTCATATTGCTTTGCATGATCGTAAGATAGCTAGCATGATATTTTCATGGCTTGTCCGTTTTTTGATATCTTTGCTACGCTAGATCATTGCACATCCCGGTACACCGCCAGAGGCATTCATATAGAGTCATACTTTGTTCTAGACATCGAGTTGTAATATTGAGTTGTAAGTAAATAAAAGTGTGATGATCATCATTAGTAGAGCATTGCCTCAGTGAGGAAAGGATGATGGAGACTATGATTACCCCACAAGTCGGGATGAGACTCCAGACTTTAAAAATAAAAATAAAAGAGGCCAAAGAAGCCCAAATAAAGAAAAAGAGGGCAAAGAAGCCCACCAAAAAAACAAAAAAAACAAAAAAAATGAGAGAAAAAGAGAGAAGGGGCAATGTTACTATCCTTTTACCACACTTGTGCTTCAGAGTAGCACCATGTTCTTCATATAGAGAGTCTCTTGAGTTATCACTTTCATATACTAGTGGGAACTTTCATTATAGAACTTGGCTTGTCCAACGATGGGCTTCCTCAAATGCCCTAGGTCTTCATGAGCAAGCAAGTTGGATGCACACCCACTTAGTTTCAGTTTCAGCTTTCATACACTTATAGCTCTAGTGCATCCGTTGCATGGCAATCCCTACTCCTCGCATTGACATCAATTGATGGGCATCTCCATAGCCCGTTGATTAGCCGCGTCGATGTGAGACTTTCTCCCTTTTTGTCTTCTCCACACAACCTCCATCATCATATTCTATTCCACCTATAGTGCTATGTCCATGGCTCGCGCTCATATATTGCGTGAAAGTTGAAAAAGTTTGAAAATGCTAAAGTATGAAACAATTACTTGGTTTGTCATTGGGGTTGTGCATGACGAGAGCATTTTGTGTGACGAAAATGAAGCATGGCCAAACTATATGATTTTGTAGGGATGAGCTTTCTTTGGCTATATTATTTTGAGAAGACATAATTACTTTATTAGTATGCCTGAAGTATTATTTTCTTAATGTCAAATGATAGACTATTACTTTGAATCACTCGTGTCTTAATATTCATGCCATGATTAGATTACGTGATCAAGATTATACTAGGTAGCATTCCACATCAAAAATTATCTTTTTTTATCAATTACCTACTCGAGGACGAGCAGGAATTAAGCTTGGGGATGCTGATATGTCTCCGTCGTATCTATAATTTTTTATTGTTCCATGCCAATATTATACAACTTTCATATACTTTTGGCAACTTTTTATACTATTTTTGGGACTAACATATTGATCCAGTGCCCAGTGCCAGTTCCTGTTTGTTGCATGTTTTTTGTTTCGCAGAAAATCCATATCAAACGGAGTCCAAACGGGATAAAAACTGACGGAGATTTTTTTGGAATATATGTGATTTTTGGGAAGAAGAATCAACGCGAGACGATGCCCGAGGGGGGCACGAGGCAGGGGGCGCACCCTGACCCTTGTGGCCACCCCGTAAGGCGGTTGGTGCCTTTCTTTCGCCGCAAGAAAGCCAATATCCGGATAGAAATCGTGTTCAAATTTCAGTCCAATCGGAGTTACAGATCTCCGGGAATATAAAAAACAGTGAAAGGCCAGAATCTGGGAACGCAGAAACAGAGAAAGATAGAGAGACAGATCCAATCTCGGAGGGGCTCTCGCCCCTCCCAATCCATGGAAGCCAAGGACCAGAGGGGAAACCCTTCTCCCATCTAGGGAGAAGGTCAAGGAAGAAGAAGAAGAAGGGGGGCTCTCTCCCCCTCTCTTCTGGTGGCGCCAGAACGCCGCCGGGGCCATCATCGTCACCGCAATCTACACCAACACCTCCGTCATCTTCACCTACATCTCCATCACCTTCCCCCATCTATCTACAGCAGTCCACTCTCCCGCCACCCGTTCTACCCTCTACTTGAACATGGTGCTTTATGCTTCATATTATTATCCAATGATGTGTTGCCATCCTATGATGTCTGACTAGATTTTCGTTGTCATATCGGTAATTGGTGAATTGCTATGATTGGTTTAATTTGCTTATGGTTATGTTGCTGTCCTTTGGTACCCATCATATGAGCGCGCGCGTGGATCACACCATAGGGTTAGTTGTATGTTGATAGGACTATGTATTGGAGGGCAAGAGTGACAGAAGCTTCTACCTAGCATAGAAATTGATGCATACGGGATTGAAGGGGGACCAATATATCTTAATGCTATGGTTGGGTTTTACCTTAATGAACGTTAGTAGTTGCAGATGCTTGCTAATAGTTCCAATCATAAGTGCATAGAATTCCAAGTCAGGGATGACATGCTAGCAGTGGCCTCTCCCACATAAAACTTGCTATCGGTCTAGTAAAGTAGTCAATTGCTTAGGGACAATTTCGCAACTCCTACCACCACTTTTCCACACTCGCTATACTAACTTTATTGTTTCCTTATCTAAACAGCCCCTACTTTTTATTTACCGCGCACTTTATTATCTTGCAAACCTATCCAAAAACACCCACAAAGTACTTCTAGTTTCATACTTGTTCTAGGCAAAGCGAACGTTAAGCGTGCGTAGAGTTGTATCGGTGGTCGATAGAACTTGAGGGAATATTTGTTCTACCTTTAGCTCCTCGTTGGGTTCGACACTCTTACTTATCGAAAGAGGCTACAATTGATCCCCTATACTTGTGGGTTATCACGCCTCATGGCGCGGGGGATGCCCTGGCACCGGGCCACTCCGCTGCGCACGGGGAGCATCCTCGCGCAACCTCCTGGCGCGCCCTGCCAGCCCGGGGCGGGGCCAGCGCCCGGATGTGCGCCGTAGTGGCGCGATTTACCTGCGATCCAAGGTTAGTGCGACATGTTCCAAAGATATTGGTTGTAACCGGTGGCCATTACTGTCGAAGGCGCCGTCGGGGCGTTGGGTTGGCCCGTAAAGATCCCTGGTCCTGCGTGGCCTCGGCGATCCTGAAGTCCAGGTTGACGAGGGGAACGTGCACAGGCCTCCCCTTTGCTCGCATAACAAGCCCATTGGTGGCGGCGCAGAGGCACCAGGGGCCATCGTCATGAAGCCAGCCCCCAGTCTCTCCGCTCCGCAGCCCGCCGTTTCCAGTGCCTGGTCGTGCCGAACAAGGGGCGGTTCTTAGTTGTGGCTCCTGGAGGGGTTGCCTACCCCAGCCCTATTCTGGGGGAACGCATCTTGAGTCGAGCGGGTGGCGTCGCGAGTGGGATCGCCGCCGTGAGATCCTCCGGACTCCCTCTGGAAGCGCGAGTAGACGCAGCGAGGGCAGGAACGAGCCCCCGGCGGCGTCCGTGACGTGGGTAGGATACGAAGGGCTCCGCGCCCTCGCAGGCGGCATTGAGAAGCTCAACAACCAGGCCAAGCAAGGCGTCGTGGCTGCCTTCCGCTAGCCGGCATCTCAGTAGCTCTCACGCCAGAAGGAGCGCTGCCCGCATGTTCACCAGCCCCCGACGAGCATGCAAGGATGGCGCTGCAGCGTGGTCAAAGGACCGTGCAACGACACGGTTGCGGCGCCGCATGAGAGGGGGAGGCGGCGAGCCCTGCCTCCGCCGGCCGGGGACGCAGGCAGCATCGTTAGCCACGGGGAGCATGGGGTGATGACGAGCTCCGTGCCCGAGGGGCGCCACCCTGGTGGTGTGAGCGGCCCAATGCTCTGCGAAAGCTCGGGGAGCCTCCGGCATGGGTGCGACGGAGCGAGGGCAGAATGTGGTCAATGGAGAGGCCGAGCTTCGACACGCCCCTACCTGGCGTGCCAAATGTTGGATTCAGGGCTCCCCGGACCCAAGAAAGGTTAGAACTCTGGGCGTGTGCGAAGAACTCAACCTATCCAGCCAACCAACTCGTCGCCCCACAGCTTAGCTCGATGAACAAGGAAGAAGGAGGACACGGCAGTTTACCCAGGTCCGGGCCACCTCGCGGTGTAAGACCCTACTCCTGCTTTGTGGTGGATTTCCCTCACGAGGGGCTGAGGATGAACAAGTACAAGGGATGAACAACCTCGCGAGGTCTGCTCTGGTGAGGGAATGAGACGAGAAGTTTTGGTCCTCTCTATGGTGGTGGCTAACCTATATTTATAGTGGCCTCGGTCCTCTTCCCCCAAAACGTAGGCGGGAAGGGATCCCACAGTGGCCAATTTGAAAGGGGACAGGTAGTACATCTTATCCTGACAAAAGGTAGTCTTCGCCTGCAAAGCTTCTGGTCGTGATGCCACGGTGGGCTGAGTGATGACATCCGTCCTGCCGTTCTGGTGGTCATGGTATTGTTGCACTGGAATGGAAACTTTTGCCTGATTCCTCGGGAACCCGCACCTGTCCTTGCCTCCTTAGCACCAAAGAGAAAATTGTCTTCTCTGCGCCCGCTGGCGCCCGTCTGGCCTTGATCGCCATGGCTTGCATCACCGCAACCTCATGAGGTTGGGTGCCTGTATAGGAATTTCCGTTCCTCAGGAGCAGCCTGGGGAGGCCGCTCCCTCGGGAGGTCTTGGCGTCGTTCCCCTCGCGAGGCTCGGCCCCTCGCGAGGGTCTTGTCTTGACAATTTTGTAGATGGGTCGTACCAGGCCGTCAAGGGAGCCACGCCATGGGCCGCAGGCAGGCAAGTCTGTGTACCCTGGTTCCCAGAACGCCGATAGTACTCTATGGCGAAGTCGGAGTCATTTGTTCGGCGTGGCAACCGGTGATAACGATGACACTCGTGGCTCCTCGACGGATGGCCTTTCTTCTTTGTAACTCCATGGTCTCCATGTGGCCAGGTTGGCCGATGGCATCCATGTTATGTTACGTCGGTTTGGTTATATCGATTTTGGCTTGGTTTCCCGACAATTAATCGGCAATTCTTACTCTCTTCTTAAGTAATGAAAATGACAAGTCTTTTGCGTGGTTTCAGGAAAAAAATGTTGGAGAAAGCAGAGAAAAAAATAGATCAAGATGCGGCCCATGTCACATGTTGTCGGCGTTCTGGAACGGGGGTCCCCAGACTTGCCTGCCTGCGGCCCACGGCGTGGCTATGCTAGCGGGCCTGTACGGCCCATCTTCATCGACAAGGGAATCAAGACCTTCGCGAGGGGCCATGCCTCGCGAGGCGGACGACGCAAGACCTCCTCAGGAGCGTCCTAGCCAGGCAGGCTCACGAGGAGCGGAGATATCAAGGCGGGGCAAACCTCGCGAGGTTCTCGCGACATGAGCCATGACGATCGACACCACGCAGGCGCCAGGCGGGCGCTAGGGCGTGCAGCGCCCTTGTTTCCTCTTTGGTGCTAAAGAAGCAGGCGCAGGAGCGGAGTACCGAGGCATCAAGCAAAGGTTTCCATATCGGTGCAACGAGACCAAGACCAGCAGGACGGCAAGACGGAGGTCACATGGAGCCCAAGACGGCGTCATCACGAGAGCCTTTTGCAGGCGAAGACCGCTTTTGTCAGGATAGCTTGTACTAGCTGTCCCCTTTCAAATTTGCCCGCCGTTGTTGGCTCCCTTCCCGCTCAATATTTGGGGAGAGGACCAGGGCCTATATAAGTAGAGCTAGCCACCACAGTAAGAGGAGGAGATCAAGTCGCGCTCTCACCGCACAAGTTCACTAAGCACAAGAACACCTCAACCTTAGGAGGCTGTTATTCCCCTTGTACTATTCATCATCAGCCCAAGAGGCAATTCACCACCACACACTGGAGTAGGGTGTTACACCACATCGGTGGCCCGAACCAGTATAAATCTCGTGTCTTTCTGTGTTGCGAGTTCGTCTAGTTCACCCGTGAGATCTTAGCGAGCTAGGGCGTGGATCGGTAGGAGGGAAAGAACTTTGCGCGCACCCCAGAGTTCGAACCTTAAGGGTTTTGCCAGAACCCAAGATCCCACATTTGGCGCGCCAGGTAGGGGTGCGTCGTAGCTTCCCTGTCATCGATCCGTCGCTCCGTCGTCTCCATGGCAGACGCTCGCCGCGCTCGAGCTAAGCGTGGGCTGCCCTCACCGCCCGCGTTGCTCAGACGGCTCCCGTCGGCGGGCCACCCCGTCGTTCTCCGTCTCCCGCCGCTAACGCCTCCACCGGTTCAGCGGGGAACGAGCAGCAAGCGTCCTCGCTGCACCCATAGGTGCGGCAGGACGGCTGCACCGCCACTCCGTCGCTGACCCCAGCCGATTCTTCGTCTCATGCACGCCGCGCTCCCATGGATGCACGGGCCGTGCTCCTCGCGGCAAACGAGCTCCTACGCTACCGCTCGGTCGACGACCTCTACGAGGAGTGGCTCGACCGCGTCGCCGAGCTCGTCCGCGCCGCTGGGGGCTCCCCGGCGCTGTCCCTCTCTCTGCTTCACCCTCCGCCAGCCACGGGCGACGTGGCCCATGGCGCGCCTCCACCACCTCTGCCCCAAGACTGCGCCTTGGCGCAAGGTGTGCGGCCCCACTGCGCGATCCGCCACGCCCGGTGCCCGCGCGCGAAGAGAGGAGCTGCCAAGAAATCCCTCGGCCGCGAGAAGCTGCACCTGCGCTCCCCGCGCCGCCTCGTCAAGACCGCGCGCTGCCTGAGGTGGCGGCGCGTGGACCTCATCAAGACCAGGCTCCACCTCTGAGGCGAGCCCCGGCAACCACGGCTGGCTGCCGCGCCTTCACCCCCGAGCTACGTAGCGTCGCCTGGCCGGGCAAGTTCAAGCCGGATCTGCCTCCTCGTTACGACAGCACCGGCGACCCCGCGGAGTTCCTGCAGCTCTACGAGCTGAGCATCGAAGCAGCCAACGGCGACGAGAAAGTCAGGGCGAACTGGTTCCCTATGGCTCTCAAGGATGGTGCCCGCTCTTGGCTCCTGAACCTGCCGCACGGCTCGGTCTCCTCCTGGGACGAGATGCGCGACCGCTTCGTCGCCAACTTCCAGGGCACCCGTGACCGCCCGCCGGCCGCGGGCGACCTGCGCCGCATCAAGCAACAACCAGGAGAGACCCTCCAGAAGTACATCCAGCGCTTCAACAACACTCGCCTCAAGATCCCCAAGGTCACGGACGAGGCCATCATCTCCCGTTCTCCGACGGCGTCCGTGACGTCAAGATGAAGGAAGAGCTCGCTATCCACGAGGAGCTGTGCACGTCTCAGGAGTTGTTCAACCTGGCGACCAAGTGCGCAAGAGCTGAGGAGGGGCGCCTTTACCTCCTCGAGCTGCTTGCTGCGGGCGCAGAGGAAAAGAAGGCCAAGGCCAAGGACGTGAAGCGCAAGGAAGCGGCCGTGCTCGCAGCGGAGCCCGACACCAAGCGGGGCAGAGATCAGCCCGAGTCATCCAAGAACAGCCGGCCGTTCTGCGCCTTCCACAACCTGAACACCCACAACACCAATGACTGTCGAGAGCTCAGAGCCATCCGCGAGGGACGCTTCGGTCGACGCCCCGAACGCAGCGACCATGGCTACGGCCATGGAGGAGGACGTGGTGGTGGACGCTGGGACGACCATGGCCCATGCCAGGAGTGGCGTGACCGTCCTCGTGAGGACCGCTGGTAGGATCATCCTCGCGAGGGCGCCTGGAGAGACCAGCCTCGCGAGGACCGCCCTCAGGGCAATGCCGGTCTTCCCTAGCTGCCGCCACCGCCAAGGAGGAACGACGACCACCACAAAGACGAGGGGGCTGGGGGCTTCCAAGAGCCGCGTGCAATCGCCTGTATCTTGGGCGGAGCTCAGGCCCCAGCCTCACAGCACATCTTCAAACAGTTTGCTCGTGAAGTGAACACGGTCCTCCCCAAGCTCGAGGCCACGCGCCCGCTCAAGTGGTCCTAGTGCGCCATCACCTTCAACTCAGCAGATCAGCTCAAGTGCGCAGCCACTGCTGGCACCCTCCCGATGCTTTGTTCCCCAGTCATCAGCAACGTGCAAGTTACCAAGACCCTCATCAACGGCGGCGCCGGACTCAATGTCCTGTCCGTCGACACATTCGACAACCTCCAAGTGCCATACGAGCAACTTCAGCCTACCAAGCCTTTCTCAGGGGTGACCGACGGTTCCACCACACCGATTGGGCAGGTCCGCCTCCTTGTCACCTTCGGGGAACGCAAGAACTACCGCACTGAGCTCATCGACTTCGACGTCGCCCACATCCGCCTGCGGTACAACGCCATCCTTGGGTATCCAGCCCTGGCGAAGTTCATGGCCGTCACCCACCACGGCTACAACGTCCTCAAGATGCCAGGAAGCGGCAGAATTATCACGGTCCCATGTGAAGAAAGAGATGCGGTGTTCTCCCTCGAACGCGCCTTCCAAGCTGCAGCAATCGACGACCCCGACAGCAGAAGTGAGGACCCTCTGGAGGTCATCCCCAAGAAGAAGTAGATGCGCCGTGCAGGATCTCAGGAGGGTGGCGACGCAGCTGGAGCCTCGTCAGGACCAGCGCCCGCTCCAGGGGCGCCTCCCTCCATCGCATAGGAAGGCGCGCCCGGCGCCCTCCTCGGGCAGGGCTCAGGGGCTCTCTTCTGGAGGGCCTCGGACCTTGCCAACCTCACGAGGGAGGTGCTTGGGCACCACTTGGAGGCGTGCTTCGCGGCACGTTTCCCTCAGGAGAACACAGGGCAAGGAGTGCCCACCACTCAGCAGTTCATCACTAAGACCACTCAGGAACTGCAAGACGCAAGGGCCATGTGCGGCGACCGCCGCTCACCAGGCGCAGCTCCCCATCCAGGCGAGGATGCCGGGCTGCGTGTCTGCATCGACATCCCAGGGCTCAACAGGGCCACATCTCAGGAGCTTTTCTGGTCTTCGCGTTTGGGCCGTTGCGAGGGCCCACCACACAGCTACGTTCGCATGCCCTTCGGCTTGCCGACCGTGGCGTCAGCCTATCATCGCAACATGCTGCGTGTCCTGGCGGCTCAGGACGCCAGGTACCACGCCGTCCTGGAAGAGATGGAGACGGTCTTCAAGGAACCACCTGAGCCCCCAGAGCCTCCGAGGCTCAGGGCCCCAGTGGCTCGTGAGGAGCCATTCCTTCGACGCACGCCTTCAGCTGCACCAACTCTTCTTCGTTGACAGAACCAGGTGACATTTTCCAAGTTCATTTAGCTGGGAGCGCCCCTCGGGCTGCATTATTCCCAGGCCACGTGGGTCCGTCCCTGTGGCGTGTATCTTTTGCTTATGTCTTTAGCTTACCTTGTTGGGGGCGCCCCTCGGGCTGCATCATCCCCAAGCTGCTCGGGCCTAACCCAGTGGCATGTATCTTTCTACATTTACCCAGGCTGATTTGTCTTCCATGCTTAATCTGCCTATGATTACCGCGTACTCGGTTGCCACCGCCACGGGTCCACCCCTCTGTGATGCAATCCACTTGCGCGTTAAAAGGGGGGCTCCTGAGCATCACGACTCAGGAGCTCTTACTGGCTCTCCAGCCCTCACCCCTGGCCTTGACCACGGCATCGTGACCTGGCATACCAGCGGTGGCTGAGCTCGCTCGAGGGCCGGGACCTGAGGACGTAGAGCGCTTGCACCTAACCGTCTCGCAGGAACACACAGCCATCGAAGACTCAAGACCACGCGCAACCCGCCTTGAGGTAGGGCCTCGTGAGTCCCGCGCTGGCTCACGAGTGCGCAGATACACCTCGCAGCCCCGCCGTGCAAGCCACGTGTCAGGGCGGGGCGGTACACGCCCCAGGGGCTCCTCCCGGAGGGCCCCCCTCCCACGCACAAGTGGAAGCACCATGCTCCGTGCTGGCCGTCGACACTACCGAGGAGCGGCTATGCCCGTGCACAAGCGGAAGCACTATGCTCCACGCTGGTGATAAACAACTGAGGGCGGCTCCACGGTCGTACCAACCTCAGGGAGCCCCAGAGCTCAGCGTCCGGCCTCACCGCAACGCCTCCCCTCGGGAGAGTCGCGCGAGGGGGCTGGACACGGGGGCTGCGCTCGGGTCACGCCCAAGCGTACGCCACCCAACCAGGCCTCCCGGGCCTGGGGGCTGCTCTCGGGTCACGCCCAAGCGCACGCCGCCCAAACAGGTCACCCGGACATGGTCGTCGCACGCCCCTCCCGAGGCCTCGGCGAGGGCAGGTATGGAAATTGTTTGCACGTCAAGGGGGACTCCTGAGCATCGCGACTCAGGAGCCTAACTGGTCACGTAGCCCCTCACTCCTTGGTCCGTCCTGGTCTCCGGTCGGCCCAATGGCGGTTGAGGTATGCGCGGGGCCGGGCTCTGCCGACGTAGAACATTAATCTATCCTCGCGCCCTCTTCCTGTAAGCTGTTTGTGCGTCAAGGGGGACTCCTGAGCATCGCGACTCAGGAGCCTAACTGGTCACGTAGCCCCTCACTCCTTGGTCCATCCTGGTCTCCGGTCGGCCCAATGGCGGTCGAGGTATGCGCGGGGCTGGGCTCTGCCGACACAGAACACAAAGCGGATAGGAAGAAAATCGCAAAATCTCGAAGCAAATATTACAAAACATATTGTCCTCACAATATCAACTGAATGTCTAAACGCCTCCACGTGGCCTGATGCATGTTACAGGAACGAAACAGGAAACTAGCCGCAGGTCGCCCCTGAACACCGCCATCACCGGCGGAAGGTGCTCCTCTGTGGGTGATGTCGTCTTCACCTGCACCATCAGCCGCAGGATTGCCGGACAAGGGTACGGAGACAAAGCCGCGGAACTTCTTCAGCAGGGCCTCCACCTGACCTTGCACAGCTGCGACAGCGGCTGCGCTGTGATCATCAGCCATGGGTTCCAGCAGCTCGTCAAGACAAGCGTTGGGGTCGCGGAGGTACAGATGGCTGAAGACGCGAGTCAATGCAGCTGAAGACAGGACGCGAGCTTCTGCCTCCGCCATGGGACCGACACCATCAACGACTTCCTCGAGCGCCTTCACCAAGAGAGGAAGCAGCCAGGCGGGGCCGTCCTCATCGGTGGCCAGCGACTTCTCCAGGCTGTGCTCGTAGAGCGTCTTTAGTGCCTTGCGAGATCTCTTCTCGAGGTCGGCAAAGGCCACACGGTCCTCGGCCAGGACCCGCACCTTGGCGTCAAGATCGGCCTCCCTTGCCTTCGCCTTCCGCTCCAGCTCTTCCAACCGGATGCGCTCGGCGGCCTGCGTCTTCCCCAGCTCCACCAGCTCAGCGTCACGGTTCTTGACGGCGTCTTCTAGGGCCTTCACCTCCTCCTCCTTTGCCAGGCGGCCGCACGCTTCTTCAGCGTGCGTGCCACGCAGGCTCTGCAACTCGTTCTGCAGCTCTTGGCAGTGGTCACGGGCGGCCTTAGTGTCTTTCAGCGCCGCCTCACAATCGGCTGCAGCGTTCGCGGCACTCCGCTTCTCCTTCTCGGAAGATGCTGCGGCCTGGCTCAGCACCGCGCGGACCGCCAAGTCGGAGTGAAGCCAGCCAGAGGCCAGCTCCAGACGCCCGGCCACCATGCACGGGTCCGCGCTCAGGAGATCTGCCCGCAACTAGGTCATCTCCGAAAGAGCGCGTTCCAAAACAGCAGCAGGAGCAGAAGAACCTGGGAGTGGAGGTGCAGCTGTGGGAGGAGGCGACGTCGTCACCAAGGCCTGGGAGGCTGCGGGTTCCGGAGCAGCCGGGACCTCTCCAGCCAAGCTAGACACCGGCACCTCCGGAGCCATTGGGGGCATGGGGGTTGATTCCACACGGCGATGCCCTTCTTGGCCTCGCGAGGGCGACCGGGTTGGGGAAGTGCGAGTGCTGCTGCTGCCTCCTTTTCCTGTGGAGGGAGGCGCGGCCGTCGCATCCTCCTTCCTTTTCTTCGCCGAGGGCACCGGCCTGATCAACCAAGGGTGAACGTCAGGAAATGACGAGTACAAGCAGGGACAAGATGAAGCTCAAGGCTCTTACCCATCCACTGAGACGTATTCCACCTTCCTCTTGGGGAGCTTGAAGCCGGACAGTGTCGGGGCCTGAGAAGTGGGCGCGCGGGCCCCGGCGGCAAAAGGGCCGGAGCCGGCCTCAGGAGGCATCAAGACGAAGGCGGCATCCCGAGGAACCAACGACGACCTACCCCTTGTCGGGATGGGAGGTTGCTCCCTCTCCTCCTGGCGAGCGTCGGCCTCGGCATCGTCGGGAAGGGCGCGGAGGATCTCGGCCTTGCTCCAAGGAGGAGTCTCCCCACCTCCTCCAGAGTCTTCTCCGAGTCCACCTCCTCTTCCTTCCCCCCGCCGGACTCGTCGGAGGACACCTCCACCGGCTTCGGTGCTGCTGGGGCTCCGGAGAGCGCAGGCGGAACCAGCCCGCGGGTGTCGAAGGTCGGCCTGGAAAGCACAAGCGGCTCCCAATCCTTGCGGAGGAACAAAGGAGTGAAGGCGCTCGGCGGGTACTCCTGATTGTCCCCAACCAGGAGGCGCAGGACATCAACCAGTTCGTCGCCAGGCAGGTGTTGGAAATATGCCCTAGAGGCAATAATAAAATGGTTATTATTGTATTTCCTTGTTCATGATAATTGTCTGTTGTTCATGCTATAATTGTATTAACTGGAAACCGTAATACATGTGTGAATACATAGACCACAACATGTCCCTAGTAAGGCTCTAGTTGACTAGCTCGTTGATCAATAGATGGTTATGGTTTCCTGACCATGGACATTGGATGTCATTGATAACGGGATCACATCATTAGGAGAATGATGTGATGGACAAGACCCAATCCTAAGCATAGCACAAGATCGTGTAGTTCGTTTGCTAGAGCTTTCCTAATGTCAAGTATCATTTCCCTAGACCATGAGATTGTGCAACTCCCGGATACCGTAGGAATGCTTTGGGTGTACCAAACGTCACAACGTAACTGGGTGGCTATAAAGGTGCACTACAGGTATCTCCGAAAGTGTCTGTTGGGTTGGCACGAATCGAGACTGGGATTTGTCACTCCGTATGACGGAGAGGTATCTCTGGGCCCACTCGGTAATGCATCATCATAATGAGCTCAATGTGACTAAGGAGTTAGCCACGGGATCATGCGTTACGATACGAGTTAAGTGATTTGCCGGTAACGAGATTGAACAAGGTATTGGGATACCGACGATCGAATCTCGGGCAAGTAACGTATCGATTGACAAAGGGAATTGTATACGGGATTGATTGAATCCTCGACATTGTGGTTCATCCGATGAGATCATCGTGGAACATGTGGGAGCCAACATGGGTATCTAGATCCCGCTGTTGGTTATTGACCGGAGAGTCGTCTCGGTCATGTCTGCATGTCTCCCGAACCCGTAGGGTCTACACACTTAAGGTTCGGTGACGCTAGAGTTGTACAGATATTAGTATGCGGTTAACCGAAATTTGTTCGGAGTCCCGGATGAGATCCCGGACGTCACGAGGAGTTCCGGAATGGTCCGGAGGTAAAGATTTATATATGGGAAGTCCTATTTTGGCCACCGGAAAATGTTCGGGATTTTTCGGTATTGTACCGGGAAGGTTCTAGAAGGTTCTGAAGTGGGGCCCACCTGCATGGGGGACCCACATGAACGTGGGTAGTGGGGGCAAGGCCCCACACCCCTGGTCAAGGCGCACCAAGATCCCACCTTAGAAGGAATAAGATCATATCCCGAAGGGATAAGATCAAGATCCCTAAAAAAGGGGGATAACAATCGGTGGGGAAGGGAAATGATGGGATTTCTTTCCCCCACCTTTGCCAACGCCCCAATGGACTTGAAGGGCAAGAAACCAGCCCCCTCCACCCCTATATATAGTGGGGAGGCGCATGGGAGCAGCACCCCAAGCCCTGGCGCCTCCCTCCCTCCCGTGACACCTCTTCCTCCCCGCTTGCGCTTGGCGAAGCCCTGCCGGGATCCCGCTACTTCCACCACCACGCCGTCGTGCTGCTGGATCTCCATCAACTTCTCCTCCCCCCTTGCTGGATCAATAAGGAGGAGACGTCCCCGCTCCGTACGTGTGTTGAACGCGGAGGTGCCGTCCGTTCGGCGCTAGGATCATCGGTGATTTGGATCACGACGAGTACGACTCCATCAACCCCGTTCTCTTGAACGCTTCCGCTCGCGATCTACAAGGGTATGTAGATGCACTCCTCCCCTCTCGTTGCTAGCATCTCCTAGATTGATCTTGGTGACACATAGGAAAATTTTGAATTTCTGCTACGTTCACCAAACAGTGGCATCATGAGCGAGGTCTATGCGTAGATTCTATGCACGAGTAGAACACAAAGTAGTTGTGGGCGACGATTTGTTCAATTTGCTTACCGTTACTAGATTATCTTGATTCAGCGGCATTGTGGGATGAAGCGGCCCGGACCGACCTTACACGTACTCTTACGTGAGACAGGTTCCACCGACTGACATGCACTTGATGCATAAGGTGGCTAGCGGGTGTCTGTCTCTCCCACTTTAGTCGGATCGGATTCGATGAAAAGGGTAAATAGCAATTGGCATATCACCGTTGTGGCTTTTGTGTAGGTAAGAAACGTTCTTGCTAGAAACCCATAGCAACCACGTAAAACATGCAACAACAATTAGAGGACATCTAACTTGTTTTTGCAGGGTATGCTATGTGATGTGATATGGCCAAAAGGATGTGATAAATGATATATGTGATGTATGAGATTGATCATGTTCTTGTAATAGGAATCACGACTTGCATGTCGATGAGTATGACAACCGGCAGGAGCCATAGGAGTTGTCTTAATTTATTGTATGACCTGCGTGTCAATGAAAAACGCCATGTAATTATTTTACTTTATTGCTAACCATTAGCCATAGTAGTAGAAGTAATAGTTGGCGAGACAACTTCATGAAGACACGATGATGGAGATCATGATGATGGAGATCATGGTGTCATGCCGGTGACGAAGGTGATCATGCCGCACCTCGAAGATGGAGATCAAAAGGCGCAAGATGATATTGGCCATATCATGTCACTTTATGATTTGCATGTGATGTTTCTCATGTTTACATCTTATTTGCTTAGAACGACGGTAGCATAAATAAGATGATCCCTCACTAAAATTTCAAGAGATGTGTTCCCCCTAACTGTGCACCGTTGCGAAGGTTCGTTGTTTCGAAGCACCACGTGATGATCGGGTGTGATAGATTCTAACGTTCGCATACAACGGGTGTTGACGAGCCTAGCATGTACAGACATGGCCTCGGAACACAAGCAAAACACTTAGGTTGACTTGACGAGCCTAGCATGTACAGACATGGCCTCGGAACACAAGAGACCGAAAGGTCGAACATGAGTCGTATAGTAGATACGATCAACATGGAGATGTTCACCGATGATGACTAGTCCGTCTCACGTGATGATCGGACACGGCCTAGTCGATTCGGATCATGTATCACTTAGATGACTAGAGGGATGTCTATCTAAGTGGGAGTTCATTAAATAATCAGATGAACTTAATTATCATGAACATAGTCAAAAGGTCTTTGCAAATAATGTCGTAGCTTACGCTTTAGTTCTACTAAGATATGTTCCTAGAGAAAATTTAGTTGAAAGTTGATAGTAGAAATTTTGCGGACTGGGTCCGTAAACTGAGGATTGTCCTCATTGCTGCACAGAAGGCTTATGTCCTTAATGCACCGCTCGGTGTGCTGAACCTCGAGCGTCGTCTGTAGATGTTACGAAACATCTGACATACACGTTTTGATGACTACGTGATAGTTCAGTGTGTGATGCTAACGGTTTAAAATTGTGGCACCAAAGACGGTTTTAAAACGTCGCAGAACATATGAGATGTTCCAAAGACTGAAATTGGGATTTCAGACTAATGCCCACGTCAAGAGGTATGAGACCTCTGACAAGTTTCTTAATCCTGCAAGCTAAGGGAGAAAAGCTCAATCGTTGAGCATGTGCTCAGATTGTCTGAGTACTACAATCACTTGAATCGAGTGGGAGTTAATCTTCCAGATGAGATAGTGATGGTTCTCCATAGTCACTGCACCAAGCTATTAGAGCTTCGTGATGAACTATAACATATCAGGGATAGACATGATGATCCTTGAGCAACTCGTGATGTTTGACACCGCGAAAGTAGAAATCAAGAAGGAGCATCAATTGTTGATGGTTAGTAAAACCACTAGTTTCTAGAAGGGCAAGGGCAAGAAGGGTACTTCATGAAACGGCAAATCAGTTGCTGCTCTAGTGAAGAAACCCAAGGTTGAACCCAAACCCGAGACTAAGTGCTTCGGAAATGAGGGGAACGGTCACTGAAGCAGAACTACCCTAGATACTTCGTAGATGAGAAGGCTGGCAAGGTCGACAGAAGTATATTGGATATACATTATATTAATGTGTACTTTACTAGTACTCCTAGTAGCACCTGGGTATTAGATACCGGTTCGGTTGCTAAGTGTTAGTAACTCGAAATAAAAGCTGCGGAATAAACGGAGACTAGCTAAAGGTGAGATGACGATATGTGTTGGAAGTGTTTCCAAGGTTGATGTGATCAAGCATCGCATGCTCCCTCTACCATCGAGATTGGGGTTAAACCTGAATAATAATTATTTGGTGTTTGCGTTGAGCATAGACATGATTGGATTATGTTTATCTCAATACGGTTATTCATTAAAGGAGAATAATGGTTACTCTCTCTATTTGAATAATACCTTCAATGGTCTTGCACCTAAAATGAATGGTTTATTGAATCTCGATCGTAGTGATACACATGTTCATGCCAAAAGATATAAGATTGTAATGATAGTACCACATACTTGTGGCACTGCCACTTGAGTCACATTGGTATAAAACGCATGAAGAAGCTCCATGTTGATGGATCTTTGGACTCACTCGTTTTTGAAAAGATTGAGACATGAGAACCATGTCTATTAGTATATATGCATGAAGAAAGTCCATACAGATGGATCATTTGGACTCACTTGATTTTGAATCACTTGAGACATGCAAATCATACCACATGGGCAAGATGACTGAAAGGCCGCGTTTTCAGTAAGATGGAACAAGAGAGCAACTTGTTGGAAGTAATACATTTGATGTGTGCAGTCCAATGAGTGCTGAGGCACGCAGTGGATATCTTTATGTTCTTACTTCATAGATGATTTGAGTAGATGCTGAGAATACTTACTTGATGAAACACAAGTCTGAATTATTGAAAGGTTCAAGTAATTTCAGAGTGAAGTTGAAGATCGTCGTGACAAGAGGATAAAATGTCTGTGATATGATCATAGAGATGAATATCTGAGTTACGAGTTTGGCACACAATTAAGAAATTATGGAAATTGTTTCACGACTAATACCGCCTGGAACACCATATTGTGATGGTGTGCCCGAACATCATAACTGCACCCTATTGGATATGGTGCATACCATGATGTCTCTTATCGAATTACAACTATCTTTTATGGGTTAGGCATTAGAGACAACCGCATTCACTTTAAATAGGGCACCACGCAATTCCGTTGAGACGACACCGTATGAACTATGGTTTAGAGAAACCTAAGCTGTCGTTTCTTAAAAGTTTGGGGCTGCGACGCTTATGTGAAAAAGTTTCAGGCTGATAAGCTCGAACCCAAAGCGGATAAATGCATCTTCATAGAATATCCAAAACAGTTGGGTATACCTCCTATTTCGGATCTGGAAGCAAAAGTGATTGTTTCTAGAAACGGGTCGTTTCTCGAGGAAAAGTTTCTCTCGAAAGAATTGAGTGGGAGGATGGTGGAGACTTGATGAGGTCATTGAACCGTCACTTCAACTAATGTGTAGCAGGGCACAGGAAGTTGTTCTTGTGGCACCTACACCAATTGAAGTGGAAGCTTATGATAGTGATCATGAAACTTCAGATCAAGTCACTACCAAACCTCATAGGACGACAAGGATGCGTACTACTTCAGAGTGGTACGTAATCCTGTCTTGGAAGTCATGTTGCTAGACAACAATGAACCTACGAGCTATGGAGAAGCGATGGTGGGCCCGGATTCCGACGAATGGCTCGAGGCCATAAAATCCGAGAGGATCCATGTATGAAAACAAAGTATAGACATTGAAAGAACTACTTGATGGTCGTAAGGCTGTTGGGTATAGATGGATTTTAAAGGGAAGACAGACAATGATGGTAAGTGTCACCATTAAGAAAGCTCGACTTGTCGTTAAGATGTTTTCCGGCAAGTTCAAGGAGTTGACTGCGATGAGACTTTCTCACTCGTAGCGATGCTAAGAGTCTGTTGGAATTATATTTAGCAGTTACTGCATTATTTATGAAATCTTGCAGATAGGATGTCAAAACATTGTTTCCTCGACGATTTTCTTGAGGAAAGGTTGTATGTGATACAACCAGAAGGTTTTGTCCATCCTGAAAGATGCTAACAAGTATGCAAAGCTCCAGCAATCCTTCTAAGGATTGGAGTAAGCATCTCGGAGTTGGAATGTACGCTTTGATGAGATGATCAAAGATTTTGGGTTTTTACAAAGTTTATGAGAAACTTGTATTTCCAAAGAAGTGAGTGGGAGCACTATAGAATTTCTGATGAGTATATGTTGTTAACATATTGTTGATCAGAAATGATGTAGAATTTCTAGAAAGCATCCAGGGTTATTTGAAAAGTGTTTTTAATGGAAAACCTGGATTAAGCTACTTGAACATTGAGCATCAAGATCTATAAGGATAGATCAAAAACGCTTAATAGTACTTTCAAATGAATACATACCGTGACAAGATTTTGAAGGAGTTCAAAATAGATCAGCAAAGAAGGAGTTCTTGGCTGTGTTACAAGGTGTGAGTATTGAGTAAGACTCAAAATCTGACCACGGCAGAAGAAAGAGAAAGGACGAAGGTCGTCCCCTATGCTTTAGACGTAGGCGCTACAATATGCTATGCTGTGTACCGCACCTGAAGTGTGCCTTGCCATGAGTTAGTCAAGATGTACAATAGTGATCCAGGAAGGGATCACATGACAGCGGTCGAACTTATCTATCTAGTGGACTAAGGAATTTTCTCGATTATGGAGGTGGAAAGGGGGTTCGTCGTAAAGGGTTACGTCGATGCAAACTTTGACACTAATCCGGATGACTCTGAGTAGTAAACCGGATTTGTATAGTAGAGCAGTTATTTGGAATAGCTCCAAGTAGCGCGTGGTAGCTACATCTACAAGATGACATAGAGATTTGTAAAGCACACACGGATCTGAATGTTGCAGACCCGTTGACTAAAACCTCTCTCGTAAGCATAACATGATCAAACCCTAGAACTCATTGAGTGTTAATCACATGGTGATGTGAACTAGATTATTGACTCTAGTAAACTCTTGGGTATTAGTCACATGGCGATGTGAACTTTGAGTGTTAATCACATGGTGATGTGAACTAGATTATTGACTCTAGTGCAAGTGGGAGACTGTTGGAAATATGCCCTAGAGGCAATAATAAAATGGTTATTATTGTATTTCCTTGTTCATGATAATTGTCTGTTGTTCATGCTATAATTGTATTAACTGGAAACCGTAATACATGTGTGAATACATAGACCACAACATGTCCCTAGTAAGCCTCTAGTTGACTAGCTCGTTGATCAATAGATGGTTATGGTTTCCTGACCATGGACATTGGATGTCATTGATAACGGGATCACATCATTAGGAGAATGATGTGATGGACAAGACCCAATCCTAAGCATAGTACAAGATCGTGTAGTTCGTTTTGCTAGAGCTTTTCTAATGTCAAGTATCATTTTCTTAGACCATGAGATTGTGCAACTCTCGGATACCGTAGGAATGCTTTGGGTGTACCAAACGTCACAACGTAACTGGGTGGCTATAAAGGTGCACTACAGGTATCTCCGAAAGTGTCTGTTGGGTTGGCATGAATCGAGACTGGGATTTGTCACTCCGTATGACGGAGAGGTATCTCTGGGCCCACTCGGTAATGCATCATCATAATGAGCTCAATGTGACTAAGGAGTTAGCCACGGGATCATGCGTTACGGTACGAGTAAAGTGACTTGCCGGTAACGAGATTGAACAAGGTATTGGGATACCGACGATCGAATCTCGGGCAAATTACGTACCGATTGACAAAGGGAATTGTATACGGGATTGATTGAATCCTCGACATCGTGGTTCATCCGATGAGATCATCGTGGAACATGTGGGAGCCAACATGGGTATCTAGATCCAACTGTTGGTTATTGACCGGAGAGTCGTCTCGGTCATGTCTGCATGTCTCCCGAACCCGTAGGGTCTACACACTTAAGGTTCGGTGACGCTAGAGTTGTACAGATATTAGTATGCGGTTAACCGAAAGTTGTTCGGAGTCCCGGATGAGATCCCGGACGTCACGAGGAGTTCCGGAATGGTCCGGAGGTAAAGATTTATATATGGGAAGTCCTATTTTGGCCACCGGAAAATGTTCGGGATTTTTCGGTATTGTACCGGGAAGGTTCTAGAAGGTTCCAAAGTGGGGCCCACCTGCATGGGGGACCCACATGAACGTGGGTAGTGGGGGCAAGGCCCCACACCCCTGGTCAAGGCGCACCAAGATCCCACCTTAGAAGGAATAAGATCATATCCCGAAGGGATAAGATCAAGATCCCTAAAAAAGGGGGATAACAATTGGTGGGGAAGGGAAATGATGGGATTTCTTTCCCCCACCTTTGCCAACGCCCCAATGGACTTGGTGGGCAAGAAACCAGCCCCCTCCACCCCTATATATAGTGGGGAGGCGCATGGGAGCAGCACCCCAAGCCCTGGCGCCTCCCTCCCTCCCGTGACACCTCTTCCTCCCCGCTTGCGCTTGGCGAAGCCCTGCCGGGATCCCGCTACTGCCACCACCACGCCGTCGTGCTGCTGGATCTCCATGAAATTCTCCTCCCCCCTTGCTGGATCAAGAAGGAGGAGACTTCCCCGCTCCGTACGTGTGTTGAACGCGGAGGTGCCGTCCGTTCGGCGCTAGGATCATCGGTGATTTGGATCACGACGAGTACGACTCCATCAACCCCGTTCTCTTGAACGCTTCCGCTCGCGATCTACAAGGGTATGTAGATGCACTCCTCCCCTCTCGTTGCTAGCATCTCCTAGATTGATCTTGGTGACACGTAGGAAAATTTTGAATTTCTGCTACATTCCCCAACAGCAGGGCCCCTGGCCTCAGGCGGGTCTTGTCTTCTTCATCTCCGAGCTTCCACAAGGGGCGCGACCGCGCCTGGAGCGGGGCGACGCGCAGCATCAAGAATTCCCTCAGGAGCATGGCCCGTGTGACCTTCGCCGCCTTCGCGTTGCCTGGCTTCAGGTCGACCTGCATCTGCCCCAGCACAGACGACGCCCGCTCATCAGTGAGCTTCTCGCAGGGCCACCCTTTGTTAAACTGGGGCGCCTCCGTTGGCAAGGCGAAATGCGGATGGGTGCGCTTGGCGTCCATCATGACCCATTTGGCTCGGATATTGTCTGCCCTCTTCCCGGTGCTCGAGATTGAGTTGGCCTTGCCAGATGCGATGTAATTGGCGCACCCGGAGATGTGTCCCTCGCTGACGCGAAGGAAGAAGAAGTGGCGTAGAAGCGTCACGGATGGCATCACGCCCAGGTACGCCTCACAGTAGTAGGCGAAGATGGACAGGAGGAGGATAGAGTTGGGGTGGAGGTGCAACGCGTGCAACCCGTAGTGGTCAAGGACCTCAAAAAAGAAATCGGAGAAGGGGGGAACCAACCCGACGACGATGCTGCTCGAGAAGAAGGGGAAGAAGGTGCTTCCCTCAGGCTCCGGCACGTCGGAGGCAAGCCGGAGCTCCATCTTCCCCCCTTCGTTGCTCTCCCCCGCCGTCAGCAGGCGCACGGAGGCGAGGCTCTTTTCCGTGATGGTGGGCGCTTCAAGAGCTGGCTCATACCAAGCCGGTGCCGAGGAGGTCTTGGTCTTGCGCGACGCCATGGGTCGCAGAGGCGGAGCAAGATTGGAGCAGATCTGGAGGTACCGGTGGCAGGGAGCGAGAAAGGGGATCTGGAGCAAGGCGAGGAAGAAACAATGAAGGCAAACACTGTCTGCGCCAGCCTTTTGTCAGGTCGGACAGTTGCCGAGGCAGCGTGGGCAGCGGAGACGCCCACGTCCAATCAACCGCCACGCGTCGATCGAGGCCACAGGCTTTTCAGGCCCGCGGCGCTCCGTACTTGACCTTTGGCTTCGCCTCGAAGCCCAGCCCGAGCGCACCTTGGGCCCGGGGGCTACTGTCGGCGTTCTGGGAACGGGGGTCCCCAGACTTGCCTGCCTGCGGCCCACGAAGTGGCTATGCTAGCAGGCCTGTACGGCCCATCTTCATCGACAAGGCAATCAAGACCTTCGCGAGGGGCCATGCCTCGCGAGGCGGACGACGCAAGACCTCCTCAGGAGCAGCCTAGCCAGGCAGGCTCACGAGGAGCGGAGATATCAAGGCGGGGCAAACCTCACGAGGCTCTCGTGACGTGAGCCATGACGATCGACACCAGGCGGGCGCCAGGGCGCGCAGCGTCCTTGTTTCCTCTTTGGTGCTAAAGAAGCAGAAGCAGGCGCGGAGTACCGAGGCATCAAGCAAAGGTTTTCATATTGGTGCAACGAAACCAAGACCAGCAGGACAGCAAGACGGAGGTCACCATGGAGCCCAAGACGGCGTCATCACCAGAGCCTTTTGCACGTGAAGACCGCTTTTGTCAGGATAGCTTGTACTAGCTGTCCCCTTTCAAATTTGCCCACCGTTGTTGGTCCCTTCCCGCTCAATATTTAGGGAGAGGATCAGGGCCTATATAAGTAGAGCTAGCCACCACAGTAAGAGGAGGAGATCAAGTCGCGCTCTCACCGTACAAGTTCACCAAGCACAAGAACACCTCAATCTCAGGAGGTTGTTCTTCCCCTTGTACTATTCATCATCAGCCTAAGAGGCAATCCACCACCACACACTGGAGTAGGGTATTACACCACATCAGTGGCCCGAACCAGTATAAATCTCGTGTCTTTCTGTGTTGCGAGTTCGTCTAGTTCACCCGTGAGATCTTAGCGAGTTAGGGCGTGGATCGGTAGGAGGGAAAGAACTTCGCGCACACCCCAGAGTTTGAATCTTAAGGGTTTTGCCGGAACCCGAGATCCGACACATGTGAGTATCTTTTTCTCGAAGAAATCCACGTGCCATTTTGCTAAGGGATTCACGTGCCATCCTTAAACTAATCTAGCAATCACAAGGTGATCGTCGGCTTACATAGGGGCATCGAGGCAAGGACGTCATGATTAGGATTTATGAGTAGTTAAGTACGGTACATGAGGAAGGAGAAATAAGTCGCAGGGACCCAAATATGCACCCACACTCCTTGCAACCGGGCGCTTCAGTCTTCTTCCGTGCTCGCGTTCATACACCTCACGAACCTGAGTTTTACCTGATCGTGCCGGGCCGAGCTGGAGCTGGAGCGAGACTCACAAACCACGAGGAAATCTGCACACGCAAGCACGAATAAATCCGTCTAGAAATCCGATCCGAGCCGAGCGAATCGCCGATCGACCGCCGGAGGAATAACCTTTTTCCCCACAGGGCTCTCTGTCTGACCCTGAGCTCGACGTCCCGCAGGCCCATTCATCCACCGTGCAGCGAGGAGGAGACAGTCAGACAACTGACCAATCACGTACGTACGCCCCTCCCTCTCCGTGTCTCCCCTCCTCCTCCGATCCTGTGGTTCATAAGCGGAACCCCACGGATAGAGATGGACCGTCGCACCGGAAACCCGCGCACGTCGACGTCGCCGGCGGGTCGCCCGATGAGAAACGAACGGTCACGATCAACTCAGGCCTTACAACTGGGAGGATTCTTTCCGGGGAAGGCGCCCTCTCTCTTTTCGGCCGGCCTCGAGAGGATGGCGGGGCCCCTCGGTACCACGTCCCGTGAAGATCTGATTGCGTGACGACCGAAACGTGCACCGTCAAAACGAACGGCCTTCTTCCCTGTGGTCTTTACCGTCACTGTGGCCTGACAGTGTCGAAAGGGAAAAAAAGCGTCAGTCCTTGTTGACCTCTCCACACAGCCGTCTACCATCCATCACACGTACGTCATCCCACGTCTAACACGAGGCCCTAACCTGCATCATTACACGGTTGACCCCGCTACTCAAAGGCAGAGGCCCTCTCATCATCATCACCCCGGCGATCTAGATTTGATTCCAAAGAAGAAGGTGGTAGTACTAGCAGCTCGTGCCATGGGCAGCTAGCTAGCTGGTTGCATTGCATGCAGCATGCATGTACCACTGGATCTCCCTCCCGCTTTACCAGAGATCCCATTGACCACCGCAAAAGCATGGCCAACTTTGGCCATGACTTGGACATGCACTAGTAGGGTACTACTAGTACTGCTACTACGCCTTAATAATTGCACCAGTACTACATCCATGTTTGTCATTTGCGAGATCCAAACGAACAGAAATATTTCCGGTTCTCGGCGCGTAGTGGTGTCTTGGAGTAGTCGGCATGCAGCACTGTTCAAAAATCTGCTTGGACGGAAGGGAAATGAGGAGGAGGAGGAGGAGGAGGAGAAAGGCGGCCTCCCTCCCTCCTCTCCTGTCATTTTCAGGAGAGGCCGATGAAGTTTCACCCGGAGAGTAGGCGATGATCCTGACGGTGGAGCGGCCTCTTGTGGATATATAAATGATAAACGCAATTCTTTCCGCATGCATCATGCATGGCATGCACGCAGAGCGGCCATCTATCTGCTCGTCCATGGGCCTGTGGTGAGAGGGACTGGAGCTGGAAAGATGGTCGTTTTAGGGCAGTGTGGAGCATGCATGGCTTGGGCTACAAATGTGGCGCCAAACAGTGATACTTCTATCATTTTTTCTTTTCTTTTCCATGCATGTTTCTTGCCACACACTACCCACAAGTACTATAGTCCCTATACGATATGTTTCCCACATTTGGATTTGATACTTGATCTATATTGCTGTAGGAATGGAAATGCCACTGAGTTTGTGTATCTTAAATACTGTTGCACTACTACTAAACAAAAGTCCCACAGTATATACGGTGAACTTTGGTCTTGTTTCTGCTGCTGTGCTGCACATCGCATATGTTGTGGCCACCTCTTTTCCATTGGAAAATAGAGAGAATATATATACCTATGGAAAATATAGGGTTGCACTTTACGAGAAGCTGTATGCTGAGACTGCCTGTGTGAGAGGAACCAATCATCCAAGACTGTAGTGCCGCGTTGGACCAGGACTGTCGCAGCTTTGGCAGTCTAGCCCCAGATTTACAACTGGACGCCTGCTGCTGGAATGGCAAAAGCAGGCGACATTATTTCTCCAACAACAATTATTTGTTCTATTTGTTGGAAAGAATAGTTGTTCCAATTATTCTTCCCAATGATAGCGGCTCAAGTTATCGTTGCGCTCACCTGTACTTTTGCAATGCCGGCTGGCTACAGTGGTACAAATAAACGAGAATAAGAACTTGTGTTAGCATGCCAAGCACGTTCGCTAAAATGACGGCAATAGTACAAAAATAGTTTTTTTAGGGGTAAGTACAAAAATAGTTGGTCTGTGCTACAGTCCAGTATGCATACCAAGTTTGACGCGCTTCAAGTATTTTGTCAATCAGATAACCTTATTTATATTTCATTTTGTTTGCACGTGATGACTGTTTTTGTTTCGAAGATGGTGCCCATAACTTTAGGATTGGAGGGATATGATTATGCATAATATTGCCTTGATTTTTTTTAACAAATGTATTCATGTGGATATGATTATCGAGCACATCAGCCCGCTGGTACTCTATTTTCTGGTAGTTCCACAACAGTGCCAATCCATATGCTCAGTAGGCCACACATATGCATGATTGTTTAGTACGGGGTAAACTAAATAATACTCGGCGAAATAACGTGTGATTTTGGGTGCGCCATTTCGGGGTTTGGTAGCCGAAAGATAAGCACCGACAAACAAGTGGTCAAAAGACTCGAAGTTGACATATGTCCGTACAATGCATTGTTTACCACTTTGCTCTATTTTACGAGGACCTATTGCATTTTCCTTTAATTTGATTATTTATAACTTGACTATCACTTATGAATGGACCTCCATGGTGGGTTTTATCTGAAATTTTGGAACACAGATAAACCTCACACTCTTCCATGGTTTCTATCCTTTTCTCGACTAACATTGAAGGCGAGTGTTTCAATTGCGCCCTGTTCTTTCTCTAAAAAAGGAGACTTGACTAGCATAGCATGGTTGATTCCTTTCACTGCATCTCTCTCTAAATCTGCCATATGAAGCCTTTGTTCAACATATTACCATGCTCCTCAAGCACCTACCCCCCCCCCCCCCCCCCCCCCCTCGGCCGTGTGACAAAACATGTTTCATCTTGGGTAGATGCATTTCTGAAAATTTCTTCTAACTGATCTATTCAACATGTCATTCTCGCAAAGCCCCCACCATCAAATTAGACTTCACAAAATGCCTATAATTACATTGTCTAGAACCCCCTCCTGGAGATCTTAGTTGCACGCGGTTTCCCCCCTCTTGTGTGCATGGATCAAGGATTCAAGGATATCCTATCCACCGGGAAAATTGGTGTCCTCCTTACCGCTGTCCATGGAGACTATATTAACAGTAAAAATATGGTATCCCTCCTCCATCCCCGTGTCCTTTCAACATCACCACTCACCTGCCTCACTAACTTGTCACGCTGCAAAAGCCCACGGTTATATCCATTTATTCCACCCTCTCCATTAAATTTCACCCCTCACATCCTTCAATATTCTAATCCCCCCTGATTGCTAGATTTCCTCCTTTGAAAAAGTGTATGTTGCGGCCCCAATCTCCCATCAAGTTTCCATCAAGCGCTTTTCGACCATCATTGCCATGTGTCAAAAGTTCTTAACTAACTCGAAAGTCTAGCTTCTCTACAAAGGAGGACACCTAATCCTAGTCTCTATGGTGCTAAATAGCCTAGTCGTTTACTTATCGTGATCCTTCCTCCTTCCTAAGAATGTTACTGAAGCTATTGAAAAAATTGGTGCTATGCTGTTGGGCTGCTGGGGGCACTTGCATTGGTGCTAAATGTCTTATTGCTTGGTGTGCAAACCTAAAAGGTTCAATGGTTTGTGCATTGAAAAACTAATTAAGCACTCAAAATATAGTCCCTTCCTCAATTTACCTAGAATGTGCTCCATCCTCTCCAATTTACTCCTAGATGACACCCGAAAGTCCACTAAAAATCCTCTTATAAAGCCTCCTACGTACCTATAAAAGATTACTGAAAATGTTCAGAGCGCATCCTTTTAGCATAAATGCTCTTGTCTACCTTGGCAACCTCCTTCCCTAAGGAATGCTTCGTTATGGGTGGGATATATTTCTCCATAGGGGGGGGGGGGGGGGGGGGGGGGGGGGGGTGGGGGGCATATCTGCAACTTGCCAAGCAATAAAATGAAGTCCCAAACGTTGTCATCATCTGGGGAACGAAAATTTCAAAGAAGGTATTTTTTTTCGCCTGGCTTCTGCCAAGGACAATTCAACATATGGAAAATCTGTGCCATATAAAATTCTCAACAAAAACAACATTTCTATCCCACATGAAAGTTTTTGTGTGATCCTCCAAGTTAGAAAGAAAGTTATGTCCCAACAAAAAAAATGAAAAAAACAACTTATTTGTCATTTTGGGGTCGTGAGAATAAAGTGTCTGCACACCTTAATTTGCCCATTTTTTTTTTAGGTTCAATTTGGTAGGTTAAAATGCCCAGTAGAGCATGGCAGACCAGAAAAATTGCCAGCCATTGTCAGCCGAAGACTAAAATCTCTGAGATTAGCACGTGACACTAGCTACAGCTAGTGCCGTTGTGTCGCCTTTCTGCTGCCTCTTTCCGCAGGAGCAGCACAGAGCAGAGCATGGCGTGCAATCTCCTCGTCTCTTTTTGGTATGGGACGGCCTAAGGGCAACTCCACCGCGCGATCCCAAACGGACGTCCGGTTTGGTCAGAATTTGTCCTTTTGGGGCGTCGATGGGTTCGCCCGTGTCCGGTCTTGTCCGCTGGGTCGTGCGTGCGCCCATCGCGCGGCCGCACCCCAAATCACGTCCGTGTTTGACATGATTAAAAAAACAGAAAAACGTAAATAAAATGACTAAAAAAAGTAAATAAGCGCAGTTTAATAAACTTAAAACTTAGTTAGGGTCGCCACGGCCACAAAACGGCCCAGTTTCAAGTCCAACTTGACATAATTAAACATAAAAAAGAAAATAAAAAAGGCCGCCGCCAGCGCGCTCCTGCCCGTGCCCGTCGATGCCGTCGCCGTCTTCAGTGGCCGCCGGCGTCGTCGTCGTCGCTAACGAGGTCCACGTAGGCCGGCGGTGTCCAGAGGTGGGCCGACGGTGCGTGGTAGACGGGGGCGGGCTGGACGGCGGGAGGTGCCTACACGACCTCCTCCCGTGGCGCCGCCTCCCGCTCCGGTGACCACGGCGGTGTGGGGCACCAGTTCACGCCCCCCACGGCGTCGGCCATCTCCGGCGGGGTGCACGACCAGCTCCATTACTGGCCCACCAGGCCGGGGTGGAACGCGGCCACCGGCTCCGCCTCCATCGCCTCCTCCGTCCTCTCCTCCTCCTTGACGGTCACCATCTCCATCTTGGGGAAGGCGACGTCGCCAGCGGCAGAGAGTGTCATCGTCTCCTCCAGGCCGTGCCATTGGCGCTCGTCGTGCGTGTTCATGGAGTCCTCCATGACACGCTGCATGAGCCGGGACTCCTCCTCCGCTGTCATGCGAGGAGGTGGAGGTGGTCACGGAGACGGGGAAGGCGACGGCTGATACGTCTCCGTCGTATCTACTTTTCCAAACACTTTTGCCCTTATTTTGGACTCTAACTTGCATGATTTGAATGGAACTAACCCGGACTGACGCTGTTTTCAGCAGACTTTCCATGGTGTTATTTATGTACAGAAACAAAAGTTCTCGGAATGACCTGAAACTCCACGGAACATATTTTTGGAAAATATTAAAAATACTGGAAGAAGAATCCACGTCAGGGGGCCCACACCCTGTCCACGAGGGTGGGCGCGCGCCTGCCCCCTGGGCGCGCCCCCCTGCCTCATGGGCCCCCTGACGCTCCACCGACCTCAACTCCAACTCCATATATTCACTTTCGGGGAGAAAAAAATTAGAGAGAAGGATTCATCGCGTTTTACGATACGGATCCTCCGCCAAGCCCTAAAACCTCTCGCGAGGGATGATCTGGAGTCCGTTCGGGGCTCCGGAGAGGGGAATCCGTCATCGTCGTCATTATCAACCATCCTCCATCACCAATTTCATGATGCTCACCGTCGTGCGTGAGTAATTCCATCGTAGGCTTGCTGGACGGTGATGGGTTGGATGAGATTTATCATGTAATCGAGTTAGTTTTGTTAGGGTTTGATCCCTAGTATCCACTATGTTTTGAGATTGATGTTGCTATGACTTTGCTACGCTTAATGCTTGTCACTAGGGCCCGAGTGCCATGATTTCAGATCTGAACCTATTATGTTTTCATGAATATATGTGTGTTCTTGATCCTATCTTGCAAGTCTATAGTCACCTACTATGTGTTATGATCCGGCAACCCCGAAGTGACTATAATCGGGACCACTCCCGGTATGACCGTAGTTTGAGGAGTTCATGTATTCACTATGTGTTAATGCTTTGGTCCGGTACTCTATTAAAAGGAGGCCTTAATATCCCTTAGTTTCCGTTAGGACCCCGCTGCCACGGGAGGGTAGGACAAAAGATGTCATGCAAGTTCTTTTCCATAAGCACGTATGACTATATTCGGAATATATGCCTACATTACATTGATGAATTGGAGCTAGTTCTGTGTCACCCTATGTTATGATTGTTACATGATGAACCGCATCCGGCATAATTCTCCATCACCGATCCAATGCCTACGAGCTTTTCACATATTGTTCTTTGCTTATTTACTTTTCCGTTGCTACTGTTACAATCACTACAAAACCCAAAAATATTACTTTTGTTACCGCTACCGTTACTTTCATATTACTTTGCTACTAAATACTTTGCTGCAGATACTAAGTTATCCAGGTGTGGTTGAATTGACAACTCAACTGCTAATACTTGTGAATATTCTTTGGCTCCCCTTGTGTCGAATCAATAAATTTGGGTTGAATACTCTACCCTCGAAAACTGTTGCGATCCCCTATACTTGTGGGTTATCAAGACTATTTTCTGGCGCCGTTGCCAGGGAGCATAGCTCTATTCTTTGAGTCACTTTGGATTTATATCTGCTGGTCACTATGAAGAACTTGAAAGACGCAAAAACAAAATTTATCCCTCAACTACGAAGGGAGGTAAGGAACTACCATCTAGCTCTGCACTTGATTCACCTTCTGTTTTGAGTAAGCTTGCGACACCTAAACCTGCTTCTGCTATTCATTCTGATATGTCGCATGTTATTGATGATGCCACTTCTGCTATGCATGATACTTATGATGAAACTACTTCTATGCTTGATACTACTGTGCCACTTGGTGAATTTATTGATGAACAACTTGCTAGGGCTAGAGAGAATGAAATTATTGAAACTGATAATATTGAAGATAGTGATGATGAAGACTCTCCCCCTAATAAATATGAATTGCCTGTTGTGCCTAAGGGTTATGTTCTGGATGAATAATCTGCTAGAGCTATTCTTGCTTGCAATGATAGAAGTGATCTTAAGAAGCTATTAGCTAAATGGAAGCAGCGATCTCTTAATGCTAGAATGAAACCTGACCCTGCTTTTGCTACTTCAGCCATCTGTGTTGCTGATAAGGACTATGAATTCTCTATTGATCCTGATATAATTACTTTGGTTGAATCTGATCCTTTTTATGGTTATGAATCTGAAACTGTTGTGGCACATCTTACTAAATTAAATGATATAGCCACCCTGTTCACTAATGATGAGAAATCTCGCTATCTTTATATCCTTAAAATATTTCCATTCTCATTAAAGGGTGATGCTAAGATATGGTTTAATTCTCTTGATCCTGGTTGTGTGCGTAGTCTCCAGGATATGATTTATCACTTCTCTGCTAAATATTTCCCTACTCATAAGAAACAAGCTGCTTTAAGGGATATATATAATTTTGTGCAAATTGAAGAAGAGAGTCTCCCACAAGCTTGGGAGAGGCTTCTCCAATTACTTAATGCTTTGCCTGATCATCCTCTTAAGAAAATGAAATACTTGATATCTTTTATAATGGACTAACCGATGCTTCCAGAGACCACCTGGATAGTTGTGTTGGTTCTGTTTTCAGGGAAAAAACACCGGATGAAGCTGAAATTCTATTGAATAATATGTTGATGAATGAAAATAATTGGACACTTCCTGAGCCAACTCCTGAGCCTATTCCTAAACCAACTCCGAAGAAGAGAGGTGTTCTATTTCTTAGTCCTGAAGATATGCAAGAGGCAAAGAAATCTATGAAAGAAAAAGGTATTAAAGCTGAAGATGTTAAGAATTTAACTCCTATTGAAGAAATACATGGTCTTAATTTACCGCATGTTGAAGAAACATATGATCTTAATCCATCACCTATTGAAGAAACTCATGGTCTTGATAACCCGACACAGGTAGTAAAGGTAAATTCTCTCTATAGATTTGATGAAGGTGATATTCCTCACTATAAGTCTGCTAGACAATGCTTAGAAGAGTTTGATAATTTTATTGTCAAACAAGAAAACTTCAATGCTTATTTTGGTAGACAATTGAAATACAATTCCGATACGCTTGAACACTTGGGTGATTATATGTCTAGAGTTAAAGGTGAACTCAAACTCATTAGCAAACATGCTTCTATGGTTACCACTCAAGTAGAACAAGTACTTAAGGCTCAAAATGATTTGCTCAATGAATTAAATAGTAAGAATAATGATTATGCTGTTAGAGTGGCTACTAGAACCGGTAAAATGACGCAGGAACCCTTGTATCCTGAAGGCCATCCTAAGAGAATTGAGCAAGATTCTCAGAGAAATAATATTGACACACCTAGTTCTTCTAAAAAGAAGAAAATGAAAAATGATAGGACTTTGCATGCTTCTACTGAACCTATTGCTGAAACACCTGAGAATCCAAATGATATTTCTATTTCTGATGCTGAAACACAATCTGGTAATGAACATGAACCTAGTGATAATGTTAATGATAATGTTCATGACGATGCTCAACCTAGCAATGATAATGATGTAGAAATTGAATCTGTTGTTGATCTTGATAACCCACAATCAAAGAATCAACGTTATGATAAGAGAGACTTTGTTGCTAGGAAACACGGTAAAGAAAGAGAACCATAGGTTCAGAAACCCATGCCTTTTCCTCCGAAACCATCCAAGAAAAAGGATGATGAGGATTTTGAGCGCTTTGCTAAAATGATTAGACCCATCTTTTTGCGTATGCGATTAACTGATATGCTCAAAATGAATCCTTATGCTAAGTATATGAAAGATAATGTCACTAATAAAAGAAAGATACCGGAAGCTGAAATTTCCATCATGTTTACTAATTATACTTTTAAGGGTGGAATACCTAAGAAACTAGGAGATCCAGGAGTACCCACTATGCCATGCTCCATTAAAAGAAATTATGTTAAAACTGCTTTATGTGATCTTGGAGCCGGTGTTAGTGTTATGCCTCTCTCTTTATATCGTAGACTCGATTTGGATAAGTTGACACCTACTGAAATATCTTTGCAAATGGCTAATAAATCAACTGCTATACCTGTCGGTATTTGTGAGGATGTGCCTGTTGTGGTTGCAAACGTTACTATTTTAATGGACTTTGTTATTCTTGATATTCCCAAGGACGATAGTATGTCTATTATTCTTGGAAGACCCTTTTTGAATACTGCAGGGGCTGTTATTGATTGCAACAAAGGCAATGTCACTTTTCATGTTAATGGTAATGATTATACGGTACACTTTCCGAGGAAACAACCTCAAGTTCATAGTATCAATTCTATTGGAAAAATTCCATCGATTATTTTTGGAGGTTTTGAATTTCCTCTTCCTACTGTCAAAAAGAAATATGATATTCTTATTATTTGGGATGTGCATATCCCCTTTGAGGTAACATAGTGTTATTCGAAATTTCTCCGGTTCCATGTTATTCGGAATGAGTTTGTTAACAAGACTTGATCAACCTTGTTAGTGGATTCCTTTTGATGAGCATGAGATGGATGAAACTAGAAGGCACAACCTTCTGTACCCTCTCTCTACTTTCTGTTATTTAGTTGAAATAAAGCAAAAATAGTATTTTCCTATCTGTTTTCTGAATTATCCGTGCAATATAAAAATACCCCAAAAATAAAAGTTCTCCAAATGCCCTGAAATTGAAATATGATTTTTTCTGGAATATTTGAGAATATCTGGCACTGAGAACACAGCAGGGGGAGCAAGCACCTGGCCACGAGGGTCCAGGGCGCGCCCCTGCCTCGTGGGCCCATGGTGGCTCCCCTCCACTTATTCCTGCACCCACACACTTCTTCTTCCTCCCAAAAAATCACTATCCAGCTCAAGCACGAGTTGTAGCTCATTTTGCTGCGATTTTTGATCTCCTTGCTCAAAGCACCTCTCACAAAACTGCTTGGGGGGATTGTTCCTTGGTATGTGACTCCTCCATTGGTCCAATTAGTTTTTGTTCTAGTGCTTTATTTATTGTGCTACCTAGGTGACCATGTTCTTGAGCTTGCATGTCAAATTTATATGGTTCCAAGTAGTTCTAATGCATGATATAGTCTCTAGGCACTTGTAGGAGCAGTTGCTATCAATTTTGTTGAGCTTGGTTCACTTTTATTTGAAGTTACTAAAAATTTCAGAAATTTTTCAGAGGAAGAAATATGCTTAGGAAAATGTACCAAGGTGGTTCTTCTAGGAAGCAAGGACCCAGGCTTGCAATGCGTGATGCTGATGATGAGCCACCAAGGAACGCTCAAGTGCGGCCTTGTGAATGGCCTTCAGAGGACTTCATGGATCGAGCGGGAATTAAGAAAGAATTTAACGCATATTTGCGTAACGCTGATCTTGTGAGCTTCGAGGCAGAAAAGTGCCCCCAGTACCATTATCTCACTAGTTCCTTTGTGAGGAGGCAAAAGGAAGACATTTTATCACCAAAGAGGAGGCAGATGAGTATGAGAGGAGGGCGGAGGCAGCTCGCCGACACGCTGCAGCTCAGGAGGCAATAGCCGCTGCATCTCAGTACAACCCCGACTACAACTATGGATATCCGCCAGGCCATCCGTGGCAATAAACCAACTTAGGGTTGATGGTGAAGGGGGCCGGCGCGGGGGCTCGACGGGAGAAGCGCGGCGGTGACGCGGGCTCCTCCTTCGTCACGGAGCCGCGGCGGCGCCCCGAGGAGGAGCCGGCCTCACGGTCGTGCTTCCCCTTGTGGTTCCAGAAGCCCATGGCTTCGAGGTGGCCGGCCGGCGAGCTCGAGGACAAGGGAGGGCTAGGGTTTGGCGTTGTCGGGTTTCGAGGAGGCCGCGGGGTGGCGTGGGGCAGTGTGGACGACGACCGGTCCACGGTTCCCACTTAAAGAAGGACGGCGACCTTTCGATGTGCGGATGACAGGTGGGGCCGCCCGCTCGTCCGCATTGATGTGGGCGGGTGGGAGGTAGGTGGCCGCCTGCCACGCGGCCCCGACGCGGACGAGGCGCGCGTCCGTTTGGTGTCCGCCGCGCCCCAAACCCGGCGCAAGTTTACGCTCGAAATGGGTCGGCCCGGACACAAAACGGACAAGATAGGTCTGGGCCATCGCGCGCTGGGCCGCCTCGTTTGTCCTTTTTATCCCAAACGAACGGGGCCGGACAGGATGGGGTCGTGCGGTGGAGTTCGCCTAAATGTCTTCAGTTCTTGCCCATACCTGTAGACAAATACGGCACCACAGGTTGCTTGTCCAACTCTCACCATTGTACTATAGCAAGTCATACTCACATACCGAAACATGTGTAAAGTTTGCATTGGTAGCCAGGTTATCCGGTGCCTTTTGTGCTGTCATGTTCTATGACGGCATTGTGGGCGTTCGTAACTGCTTTCACTCGAATTTTCATTAATCAACAGGACAACCCTTCCCCTGGATAAATTTGGGAGTATAAGGCCAACTCCACCGCGCGACCCTATCCTCTCCGGCCCCGTTCATTTGGGGTAAAAGGGACAAACCGGGCGGCCCAGCGCGCGGGAGCAAACGGACTTTGTCCGTTTTGTGTCCGCTTTCGACCCATCCCAGCCCAAGTTTGCGCTGCTTTTGGGGTGAAACGGACACCACGCGGACGCGCCGGCCGTCTGCGCGTGTCCTCCCCTGGCCCGCCCGTCGGTGGCACAGGGCGGGCCTTTTTCTATCCGCCCCCTTCCTCCCTCCGGCCGCGCCCCACTCCACTCTTCTCCACTCTTTCCCTCGCCGCCGCCGCTGCCATTGCAGCCGTGCAGCTCGGACGCATGCTCGCCCAGCCCCTTCCCCTCGGCGCCGCCGAGCTACCCAACCACGGCCACCTGGTTTGCGCACCCGCCGGCCGGATTTGGGGCGGATCCGGTCGGTCTTGAGCTCGCCCGGCTGTGGGAGGCTGGGCCGCGCCATGGACTGGCCAGGCACCTCGCCGGAAGGCCCTGGCAGGGCCGCAAGGCCACATGCAGGCAGTGGCTCCTCCTCTAGCCGCTCGGATCTGCATCGTCGGTGGTCCGCCGACAGATACACGAATGGCGGCCGGCCGGGCTCTGTGCTTGCCCAAAAGCTCGTCGGCGCACCGTTGCCACTCATTAAGTGCGACCACTACCCAAGGATGGTCGTGCGCCGCGTGTCTACAACGCTGGAACATCCCGGATGGGTGTTCATCAAGTGCTTAAACGATGGGTATGTGCTCTTTTTAGCTTGGGTTTGTGCTCTCGGATTAGACTAGTTGTGCTAACTTCAAATTTTATTGTGTAGAATGCATGCAAGTTTTGGTATTGGGAAGAAGAGTACATTGATATATTGATAGAGCGAAATTTAGTACATGTTCGTGCACTTTTAGCTAGCATAGAGATTGTAGATGAGACAAGTGCACTTGTTGTTAGATTAGAGGCTAGACATGAGACTAGGTGTGAGGAAGTAACATCGACTTCTGGTTTGAAGAAGAAAGGAGGGTGCAACATCGAGCCTCCTCCACAGATCAACAATGAGTGCATCGAGAAGGCCCTAACCCAACTCAAGGGAGCAGTTATGGAAGTTAGGTATCTTCTAAAATGTATTCTTGTAGTTGTTATTTTCTTTGGCTTTGCTTTACTAGTCAAAATGTGATGATGTATTGTCATGTACCAAAAATGAATGATAAAAAGAAGTTAAGGACTTGCAAAGAAAAATGCACGCGGACAGGATGCGGCCGGGATGCGTCCGCGCGCTGGACGCATGGCCACCGCATCCCAGGACACGCCCGGACACGACCCCAAATCCCTATCCAAACGGATAGTATCCGGACAAAACGGACGTCCGTTTGGGGTCGCGCGATGAAGTTGGCCTAAGGGCATCTATAACTGGATTGCGCTATTTTGGTCCCTCAAATGTCCGCGGACGCATCCGGGCCATGTCTGGGTGTGTTCTTTTGAACCCTCATGGGACGGCCCGACATATCTGGATGATTTGGGCGTCCGGTTTGGTGATATTTTTTTTTCTTCTTCTGTCTGGTCCTTGTCTGGGTTGTCCGCGTGAGCATATAACGACAGTTTGACGGTCCGGTTGTAGATGCTCCAACCTAACAATGATGGTGGAGCTCGAATGGCAATGCATAACTTGAGCCCCACAATATTGACAAGTTGATGTAGCATCAGAATCAACAGCTTTAATGGGAAAGAGAGTGCATGCGTGTGTCCTTATGATATGGCGATGATCTAAAAATATCTTCATGGTCATGGATTTGGCATATAACCATGCTCAAGACCACTTAACACCCATGATGCAGAAAATGTACTCTGCATCTGCGCGCTAATTAATTCCAAAGGGTGTCTTCTGTGCACGCCTGTGATCTAGCAGTACTATCTATCTAGTATAACGCTGTGGCATTTGCTATAATTGTTTCATGCCATACGTCTACATGTTACCGGAATTACCCAAGCCAAGATGCCATCCCTGTATGCGCCAGAGCCGCGTCATTTTCAGGTAAAACAAATGCGTGGACGACGGATCGCATACGCCATTCTCTATCCGTCACATCAGTCTCCTTGGCCGTATCATAAGATCGATGCTCGGCCACAGCGACGTACGTCGGCCCCCGGTTTTAAGCTCGTCGCGACAAAACTGGGTATCTATCTATCTATCCGGCGAGCTGTGCATGCATAGCATGGCCGCTCGTAGAAGCGAGTCAAGGAGCGCCATTAGTACGTCGTCGGGAGCAGTGGCCTGGTTTGAGCTTTCTATTTCATGGAGGACGAGACAAACCTGCGCTGCCAGACGAAACTAATCGGCTCTCGCCCATGCATGATTGGTACGTAGTAGTCCTACTCCGGCCGCCTGTTCATGACATAGTTAAGATGGATCGACGTCGCACTTCTTTTACGAGCGTCGCTGGGGCCGGCCGTCCGTCCGTCCACAGATTTCTGGATCCTCCGTTACGTGCACGCCATTTTTCTTCAGGGAAGGAGACGTACGTGCATGGACAAGACGAAATGAAGTACAGAGCTAGGTGCACTGAGCAAGCTTTTGCTCCACCGTCAGATTTTTTTCACCACGATAAGTCTTTCTTTGTTGCAGCTCTGGGTAAAAAGAAGAGGAGTTGCTCAGGCCTCGGCTGGTCACCCAGAAAGGCTGAAACTTCCATGCAAGAAGCCCTGAGAAGGCTGACGGGCGCCGGCCTATCACCTTTGAAGGACCCGGAGGAAAGAGGAGAGAAAGAAAGCAAGCACTGCGCTGCACTGGCCTATGGACCGACCCAGGCCGTGGTCTCTGCGAGCCAGGCGTGCATGCGCTTTCCCCATCTAACAGAACCGTGCATGCTGCTGCTGCCCGGCCAGCCCCTGACCGTCGCGAATCCTTTGCTGCGGAGCTCGTCGGTCGGTCGTCAGAGCGCGCTTTCTTGCTCGGCGGCAGCATGGCGCCTCTGCCGCGGCAGCAAATGCGCCGAACAGTGGCTGTCAATGGATTCTCCTTTGGATTTTAACTGTCTACTGTTGCTTCCCACCCCTCGCTTCCTGTAGCTCTCGATCGGCGACGGCGACGGCTCCTGTTTCGTGTTGCGCTGCGGGCATTTAATCGGCATGGAGGGCGATTTGGTGGATGGATGAGGACGATGGCGGATCAGAGGTGTGGAGAAGCAAAGTCTGAACCCTGGAGTTTTTGAAGAGAAAATTGGAATACACTCTTTTTCTTTTTAAAACGGAGGCAAAAGCTTTGCCTCATCTCATTAATTAAGCAGAAAAGAAAACATAGTCTTAATGGTTACAGGACCAATCAGGTCCAAACAAAGAGATCACTCTCCCGGCAGAATATTCCCTAGCAACCTAGCCCCCGCAACTACCCAAGTCTTCGCCTCATCCTTAATCGATGCCGCCACCCTCGAAGGTAGGGAAGCCTTATTTCGAAAGACTCGGGCGTTCCTTTCATTTCAAATCTCCGAACATATGAGCATCTGTAGGGAGTTGACCGCCTTCCTGGAGTAGCCTGGCCGATCCTCGCTCGCAATCCACCATTGATTCACCGTCTCAAGGTTGGCCCAAGAGAGGGTCGAAAATTGCCATCCCAGTCAGTCGAAAATGAAGTTCCACACCCTGATAGTGAAGCGGCATTTGAACATAATATGCGCCACCGACTCTGGCTCCTGCTTGCAAAGTTGGCAAAGGCCACAGTTTGGCCAACCCCTGCGTTGCAGCCTGTGAGCCATCCAAATTCTATCTTGCAGTATGAGCCAAGAGAAGAATTTAATCTTAGGGGGCGCCCAACTCTTCCAAACCATTTGTGGCAATGCAGACTTGATCAACCCAGCGAACTGCATCCTGTACGCAGAGGCCGCAGAGTAGCAATCGTCCACAGTGAACTTCCAGCGGATGCTATCGCTAATGCCTGGAACAAGGTTGATCTCCTGAGCTCTAGACCAAAGGGCACAGAATTGCTGGATCTGGGTAACCGAAAGGCCACCTTGCAAGTTAATATGTCTGACCCAATCATCATTGGCCATCGCAGTAGCAACACAGATGTTGGAACGCCTGGAATGGGCGAAGATGCCCGGGGCAATGTCTTTAGGCTTGTGACCGTCTAACCAAGGGGAGTGCCAAAAACTCGCCTTCATTCCATCCCCAATGGTGATTTTCGTGGCCGCATAGAAAAGGTCCTTGTCTTTATCGTCGCATGGGGTTTCGAGACCAACCCAGGCCCTTTGAGGGTCCACCCAGGCAAACCATAGCCAACGCAGCCTGAGCGCCCGAGAGAATTTGTCCAGGTCAAGGATACCCAGGCCACCCAAGTTTGTCGGTCGGCAAACCACCTTCCAGTTAACTTTGCATTTGCATCCCGAGATCTGATCGGTCCCCGCCCAAAGGAAAGCCCGCTGAATCTTGGTGATACTTTGTTTGGTGCCCGAAGGCAAATCAAGCGCAGTGATGTGGAAGATCAGAATAGAAGTCAAAACAGATTTGACAAGGGCAGTCCGTCCAGCTGTGTTTATGTTATTCCCTTGCCAGGGTGGAAGCTTGGCCGCCACCTTATCCACTAGGAATTGACAATCAGAAGTCTTCAGGCTATGGGTGGAAAGTGGGAGCCCCAGGTACCTCATGGGGAAGCCCACCCTTTTGGCCTGGAAGCTCTCGAGAATGGCGTCGAAGTCAAGGTTACCGCAATGGATAGGGGCGAAAACACTCTTGAGGGGATTAGCGACTAAACCAGTGACCTCCCCAAAACTGGTCAAAATAGCAGCCAATTGATCAATGTCCTCTTTAAAGGGTGCAATAAAGATTGCGGCGTCATCAGCATAAAGCGAGGTGCGCAGCGTGGTAGTGCGGCCCCGCAAATGGTGGAGAAGTCCCTGGTCTGTGGCTTTTGCCAGCAGTTGTTGCAAGGGGTCGATGGCGATGACAAAAAGCAATGGAGAGATAGGGTCTCCCTGCCGGAGCCCCTTCCCAAGTTTGATTGAGTCTCCTGGAATGCCATTTAGGAGAATCCGCGAGGAGGACGAGGCCCAGAGAGCGACCAACCAATTACGGAACCTAGCAGGGAAACCTCGTCATTGCAGCAAGTCCAAAAGGTAGTCCCAACGCACCGAGTCAAAAGCCTTTTTAATGTCCAGTTTAAGCAGGAGGGCCGGCGTTTTTGTGCGGTGGAGCCATCTGATAAAGCCTCGGACGAACATGAAATTGTCGTGGATACTTCTAGTCTTGATGAAAGCACTCTGAGACTTGGAGACCAGATTATTCATGAAAGGGGCAAGACGATTGGCCAAGATCTTAGCAATGATCTTGGCAAAGGCTTGAATCAGACTGATTGGGCGGAAATTCAAGATGTCTTCTGCCCCATCCTTCTTTGGCAGTAAAACAATATTCGCCGAGTTGAGCCAGTGCAAGTTGGCGGTGTGTAGATTAGAGAAGGAGTTGATCGCGCACATCATGTCCACTTTAATTGTTTCCCAACAAGATTTGAAGAACGAGCCGGTGAAACCATCGGGGCCCGGGGCCTTATCACCGGGGAGCTGGGAGATGGCCGTAAGCACCTCGGCCTCACTGAAATTATCACCTAGGCTGGAGAGATTGCAATCATCAAAATGGAGAGCCTCCCAGTTGAAGTCTTTTGTCCTTCTCTGACCCTTGGAATACACTGTAGTAGCTCCGAACTCTAGTATTGCATAATGTTTGCATTTGGAAGTGTTCTCTGCACTTGTGCGTGCATGGGCGAAGTGCGAGGAGCAGAAGGTTGGGGTGGCTCGGATTGATGCGCTGAGCTTCCACTGTATACCACTAACTTCTTGCTTGGTAGGGCATGCGGATAACAGTGAGACAAACGAGAGTAGTGGATACATTGTAGACGTAGGAGGAAATGTTACTTTCGTCGATGTTTAAGTAACTCAATTTTGTACTAACTTTATACAAAGTTGAGTCACTTATTCTGGGACGGAGGGAATATATATTTTTAAAAGCATAGCACTTTCGTCGGCTGCGTTTGATGGTAGAAACGTCACTTAGGACATCTCCAATGTCGTACGTCAAATCGACCGTAAAGATTCAGACCGCGTGGTCCAGACATTTCGAGCCCTCCAACGCCGTCCACCAAACATTCGTGGACCGGTCTAGATCCCCACAAACTGAAAGCAACCGTTAGAGGTTTGCAGTCGTCCGGATGTCTGCCACGTACGTGTCTAACTGTGTGGTCCCACACGAAAACCCTCGCCGCGCGTTCGCTGCCGCTAAGAGAAGACGCGGCTGCCTACCGCATTCATGGCCGTCAGATCGACATAACTGGATAGCTGACCGGGGTCACTTCAATGCAAACGCGGCGATCGGGAAGCCTACAGCGCTCGCTACTCCTGCATTGATGCGGCGCCGGTCCGCCTACCCCCGTTATTTAAGCAGGTCGGCCATGCCGAAAAACCCTATACCACCTCCTCTGTGCCTCCCCTTCGCCTCTCCTCTCCTCTCTACAACACACCTTCGCCATGGCCCAGTCCGCGTCGGTAGGAGGATCCGCGGGGAGCTCCAAATCATGGCGCCGCCGCCCACGGTCCGTGGGCCCGTCGGGCTCCACTGCACCGATGGTGAAGACCGAGGTGGTGGCACTCTCCTTGGACGGGGAGGAGCCTCAGCAGCCGCCCCACCTCAGCAAGGCCGCGTGGACCGATGACGAGTATGCGCGGCACCCCAGGCTGCTCCTCGCATGGTCAATGTTTCACCATGGTCCGACGCCGCCATCGCCGCCGCGCAGTCTCCACATCAAGAAGGAGCCGCCCTCTGCTACTCCCGTAGGAGTTATTGGAGTTTTACTAAAGAGGAAGGGTGGTGTGGCACAGAAGCAAAATATTTCTTTCAGTTAAAAACGAAGGTTTAATTGAACGAGTAGGAATCAACAAGCTAACAAGGTAAATGGTGCATGCACACAATCAAATAAAATACTCGCACCCAACTTGGCAAGAGGGTTGTCAAGCCCCTTGTCTTTCTAGTTACAAGGTCAAAAGCAATTAGATAGATAATAGTAATGCGGCCAGAAAGTAAATATAAATAGTAAAGAGGCAATTTTGTAGGAGTTTGTATTAATGTAAGAATAGACCTGGGGCCATAGGCTCACTAGAGGTATCTCTCTCGAAAAGAAGGCAAGCAACATGCTAACAAATTACAGTCGGGCAATTGACAAGAATAGCAATGCTTACAAATATGATCATTCATGGCATAATCTTATATATGCATTACGTTCGTGATAAGTAGACCGTTAATCGAACAACATCTACTGCTATTACTCCACCCCAAGACCGCTATCCTGCATGCATCTCAAAGTATTAAGTTTACAAGAAATAGAGCAATGCAGTAAGCAAGATGAAATAATGTAGACACGATCTAACAATAAGATCAAACCCCTTCGTTTTACCCTTAGTGGTAACAATACAAATGCGTGTCTTGTCCCCACTCTGCCGCTGGGATATAGAACATCGCATGATTGAACCCACTACTATGCACCACTCCCTTTGAAGATCTACTAATCAATCTTTGCCAGAGAAGAAATAGATCAGAAAGGATACATAGCAACTCAATTCTACAACAAAGAAACTTAAAAAAATGGGAACATGGTATTGAAGATCCAAAAAGAGAGAGAACCATCTAGCTACTACTATGGACCCGTAGATCATGATGGAACTACTCACACATGGTCATGGAGGCAACAAGCTTGATGTAGAGGCCTCCTTCGATGCCCCCCCGGAACAGGGCTCTAGATGGTATCTCTTCGGAACAAAGCCTTGCGGTGGTGATAAAATTGGAGGTACGATAGATGGTTTGTGTATTTATAGGGAGGCATGGCGATGAAATCGGGTCAAGGCGGTAATAATAACCCACAAGTATTGGGGGTCAATTGTATGCTTTTTGATAAATAAGTGTGTCGAACCCAACGAGGAGCTAAAGGTAGAATTAATATTCTCTCACGTTCTGTCAACCGCTGATACAACTCTACGCATACTAAAAGTTTGCTTACCTAGAACAAGAAATGAAACTACTTTGCGAGAATAAAAAAATAGTTTGCAAGATAATGTGTTGCACCTCTATTTTGGAGAACAATGAGAAAGGGTTGTCCCTAGGCAATGAATATGACACGGTAGTGTTACTCATCATACTTACTGGGGAGAGGCTCAAGTTAACATACTCTCCGTACTTGGATCATATGTTCTTTTGATTGGGACTCTAGCAAGCATCTGCAACTACTAAAGATTCATTAAGGTAAAACCCAACCATAGCATTAAGTTAAGTCAACTTTTATCCCATAATTGACAACTCACGAACTCGGGTTTAGGCTTCCATCACTCCCGCAACCCACTATAAGCAAATCATTAACAAATTGCAACACCCTACAGTGGGAACCCCACACGATTGTGCGACACGGCGGGCACCATAGACAACACTATAGTAGCATACAACTAATATCAACTATACCATACCACAATTAGCCCATATGACAAAAGGAAACTACTCAAACATAATAGAGGTGCAACACATCATTGGATAATAATATATAGCATAGAGCACCATGTTTAAGTAGAGATTACAACGGGGTGAGAGAGGATACACCGCTACATGGGGGAGGGAGAAGGTTGTTGATGATTGCGGCGAAGTTGTTGAAGTAGATCGCCGTCATGATGGTTCCCTGCTACTTGTGAACTGTATTGGGATTTCCCCGAAGAGGAGAGGATGATGCAATACACTAGAGATAAGTATTTCCCTCAGTTAAGAACCAAGGTTATCAATCCAGTAGGAGAATCAATCAACACCTCGTTAGCAGCACCTGCACACAAACAACAAATCCTTACAACCCAACGCTGTTGGGGAACGTAGCATGCAATTTCAAAAAAAATCCTATGATCACGCAAGATCTATCTAGGAGATGCATAGCAACGAGAGGGGGAGAGTGTGCCCACGTACCCTCGTAGACCAAAAGCGGAAGCGTTAGGTTAACGCGGTTGATGTAGTCGAACATCTTCACGATCCAACCGATCCAAGTACCGAACATACGGCACCTCCGTGTTCAACACACGTTCAGCTCGATGACGTCCCTCGAACTCTTGATCCAGCAGAGGGTCGAGGGAGAGTTCCGTCAGCACGACGGCGTGGTGACGGTGATGGGATGTGATCCGCGCAGGGCTTCGCCTAAGCACTATGACGCTATGACCGGAGGAGTAAACTATGGAGGGGGGCACCGCACACGGCTAAGAGAATAACTATTGTGCATTGGGGTGCCCCCTGCCCCCGTATATAAAGGAGGGGAGGAGAAGGCCGGCCACCAAGGGGCGCGCCAGGGAGAGGGCAGTCCTACTAGGACTCCAGTCCTAGTAGGATTCAGCCCCTCCCTTTTTTCTTCTTCTTCCGGAGGGGGAAAGGAGAGGGAGTAGGAGAAGGAAAGGGGGCGCCGCCCCCTTCTCTAATCCAATTCGGCCTCCTCCTTTGAGGGGGCCGTGCCAGCCCCGTGTGGGCTGGTTAGCCTCCCTCCTATGGCCCATATCTTTGCCCCGGGGGTTCCAGTAACCCCTCTGGTACTCCGGTATGTACCCGATACACGCCAGAACCCTTCCGGTGTCCGAATACTACCTTACAATATATCAATCTTTACCTCTCGACCATTTAGAGACTCCTCGTCATGTCCGTGATCTCATCCGAGACTCCTAACAAACTTCGGTCACCAAAACACATAACTCATAATACAGATCATCATCAAACGTTAAGCGTGCAGACCCTACGGGTTCGAGAACTATGTAGACATGATCGAGACACATCTTCGGTCAATAACCAATAGCGGAACCTGGATGCTCATATTGGTTCTATAAGTGCATCTAGTGCCACCCCTAGTTGGTTTTGGAGTATTGACGACAAACTTGGTTGAGGGACTACTGTGTTTGTGAGAATTGCAGGATAACACAGGTAGTAGTCCCTCATTGATTCGGTTTACCTACCGGAGATGACCCCTAAAAATGTGTGAAGACATTGAAGACAATGGTGGTATGTGAAGATATTCACAACGAAGATTATGACTCGAGAAGACATTCATGTGAAGACTATGGAGTGCGAAGACATAATTGTTTCGTAGTTTCCTTTTCTTCTTTGTTGAGTTATAGGAACCACCACACTGTTAAGTGGGGTCCAAGTGAACAAAGTTAGAGTGACTGATGTGATGCTCAACCAAATCCTATGTCTTCGAGCGAAGACAATGAGAGCAAATCTTATCCAGAGCTGGATGAGTCAGCTTTACTTGCAGCCCAAGTCAAGCTGCCGCGTGTGTTTGAAATCTGACCGTTGGACACGTGTCAGTTCCTTAGTGACCCAGGGTCATTTCGGACAAATCAGGTCGGGTTGCCTCCTGGCTATAAATAGCCCACCCCTACACCATAAATTGGTGGCTGCTCAGGGTTAGTGCACGGCTTTTGTCGTTTGAGAGCAACCCACCTCCGAAGCATTTGAGAGAGAGATCCTTGCGAGGACAAATCCCAAAACACCCAGAGCCAAAGAGTGTTAGGCATCACTGAAGTCTTTTTGTCCGCGTGATCTGAAGACTTATTACACTTGAGGTGTATCCTCCAGCCGGTTAGGCATCGCGTTCTGAGCATCCAAGAGTCATTGTGGATTGCCGGTGAACGAAGTCTGTGAAGGTTTGGAAGTCTACACTACAAAAAAAGACACATTCGTGACATTTTGGGTCGAACGAAATATTTTTCTGACATACTTATGACACTTCTATGATGATAATTGTGACAAAACCCGGTATCATCACAGATGTGGTGGGGTCCTACTTCTATGACAAAAAATCATGACAGAAAATGGGCTTTTCGTCCAGGGCGGGCCGGAGACGCAGCTGCATTACATTCTTTGGGCCGTCCATGACGTAAAAAACATGGTAGAAGCGAGGGCGAGGAAAATATCGGGATGTTCCCGGTTAGGGTGGGTGGTCGGGGCCAAGCGATGCGCGTTTCTCTCGTACACGCACGCGCATGGGTGCGAGTCGTTGGGCTCTAACTGAACCCGAGCGAGGCGTTGGGCTCTAACTGAACCCGAGAGATTGCACTGCAGGCTACGCATTACTGAACCCGAGCGATCGATCGATGGCTGTTAACTGAACCCGATCGTGTGATTCCTTCGCTACTGCTGCTAACTGAAGCGGATCGATGTTGCCTCGGATGAACAGTGAGCGTTGCTGGGGGGTTTGGATGAACAGTTCCCGGTGGGGGTGGATGAACAGGACCCCGTGGTGTTGCCTCTAGATGAACAGTGAACGTTGCTGGGGGGTTTGGATGAACAGTTCCCGGTGGGGGTGGATGAACAGGACCCCGTGGTGTTGCCTCTAGATGAATAGGACCCTGATCGATCGAGCCAGTTGGGGCTGTATGAACAGGACCCCGTGGAGGGCTGGATGAACAGGACCACCCCGTGGAGGGCAGGATGAACAGTAGATGGTGGAGGGCTGGATGAACAGTAACCCGTGGAGAGGGCTGGTTGAACAGTAGCCGGTGGAGTAGCGCGCGGTGGAGGCTGGATGAACTGGAGCCCGTGGATGAACAGTCGCAGGTGGAGGATGGAGGAGGTCGACGGTGGATGAACAGTAGCCCGTGGAGGCTGGAGGGGGTCGACGGTGGAGATGAACAGTATCTCGTGGAGTCCCGTTTTGCGGTACGCCACACCCCTCCCGATGAACAGGACCCCCGTTTCGACCGTACCGCTCCAACACAAGTTCGTTTCCTCCATTTTGGGGTGCCACACCCCTCCCGATCAACAGGACCCCCGTTTCGACCGTAGGAGGTCCGTTTCCTCCATTTTGCGGTACGCCAGACCCCTCCCGATGAATAGGATCCCGTTTCGACCGTGGCCGGTCAAACACAAGGCCGTTTCCTCTGTTCTGCGGTACGCCAGGCCTCGTTTCCATCGGTTGTTCCGTCCAAGCCGGTTGGCTCCCACGCATTCCGTTGCCTCCCGATGAACACGACGCATTCCGTTGCCTCCCCATAAAAATGACGACGACGCAGTTTCTCCGTTCTGACCCAGCCGTGTACACGAGCCTTGGCCGTACGTATGCACGAGTAGGCATTCGAGACCCTGCCCGTATGTACGTACGTGGCCATATTTTCTTTCTTGCACACTGGCCGTTGTACGTACGTGTACATGCTACGTGCGCGCCTCTAAATCGACCAGTATGTACATACACGTTCACAACCAGAATGACAACGCTACGTACGCTTCGACCAGGTGGGTCCCGACTATCAGGCACTTCCTTGCCTGCGAAGATGTAGCTGGTGGGTCCCAGCAGTCAGGGGGCGAATCATTTTTTTTGCCCGGACGCACTTCCTTGCGTGCGAAGATGTAGCTGCTGAGTCCCAGCAGTCAGGGGGAAATGTTTTTTCGTGAAATACGGTGGCCCATCCGGTGGGTCCCCGCTGTCAGGTGGAGGAATAATTATTTTGCGCGTAATAAGGAGGCACTTCCTTGCTGCGGCCGTGGACCTAGCTGTCAGCCTCTCCACGTACAGTCCACGTCCGATGGAAGCCGTTCCTTGACCACGTTGACCACGCCGCGCCGAGAGCACCAGGGCGGTGGAAGACGGCGAGGCCTAGGAAGGGGACGACGCGGAGCCGGGGAAGAGGCGGCAGTGGAAGCCCGCGCGGAGAGGAGTACGAGGGTTCACTGGTTCGGCTGCGGTGTGAGGCTGCCGTCGCGACAGAATAACAGGGGGTGTGGGTGAGTGGAGGGATGGCCTGGCCAGCAGTGGGATTAGTAGGGGCGGTGAGGCCTATGCGGCAGCACAGCCGGCCACGGGAGGCAGGAGCACGAGGCACGACCGGCGCTGGTTTGGGCGGCTGGAGCAACAAGACCAGAGGTTGAAGAAGCACTACGGCCGTTGGATGGACATCGTATGGTCACTGGAGCTACAATCGTGCATATTGACTAAGTTGACAAAGCCTTCCGTCCCCGTCAACTTAGTAGGCCCACAAGTCAGCCTGCCACTATACTGGGTCCCAGCTAACAGGGGGAGTATTCATTTTTTTGTGCGTAATAAGGAAGCACTTCCTTGCGTGCGAAGATATAGCTGGTGGGTCCGAGCTGGCAGCGGCGGTAACGTTTTTTTCATGAAATACAGAGGCCCTTTTGGTGGGTCCCAGATGTCAGGTGGAGGAATCATTATTTTGCACGTAATAAGGAGGCATTTCCTTGCGTGCGGCCATGGACCCAGCTGTCAGCCTCTCCACGTACAGTCCACTTCAGATGCATGTCGGTCGTTGACCACGTTGACCAGGTCGCGCCGAGAGCACCAGGGCGGTGGACGACGGCGAGGCCTAGGAAGGGAACGACATGGAGGCAGGGAGGACTCGGCAGTTGTTTCCCACGTGGAGGGGAGTACGACTGTACGAGGGTTTACTGGTTCGTCTGCCGTCGCCGGAGAATAACAGCAGGTGTGGGTGAGTAGAGGGATGGCTAGGCCAGCGATGGGAGTACGGTGGGGCGGTGAGGCCTGCGCGGCAGCACAGCCGGCCGCGGGGAGGAGAGAGCAGGCAGTCCCGCCGGCGCTTGTTTGAGCGGCTGGAGCAGGAAGAGCAGAGATTGAAGAAGCACGACGGCCGTTGGATGGACATCCAACAGTCACTGCTTGTGCGTCAACCTTTTTTTAGGAAAGCCTCAAATCTGTGGAAAACATCATACAACCCATCTGCCATTATTTCTAATAATTTACAGCCCATTTGCTAATTCTTAAGGTTTTTTTGGAGCCCATATTCTTTTTGTTAGCATTACAGCCCATATTGTGGCCACGGTTAAAAAATTATACGAAATTTTGCATATTTCGGTGCGGTCCGAACTGTTTTTAATCCCGAAATTTCGAGTCACATTCAAACTGATTTTAAAAATAAATGTATATCAATATAAAATCCAACAAATTGTCCACGCATAAAAATCAATGCAATTTAAAATCTCGAAATGAAAAAAAGAAATTTGAAACTAATTGCGGTTTGATGTGTTTTAAAAATGTACAACCCATTTCTCATTACTGATAGGCCATTTTCTCGGCCAGCCGAATGAAGCTCTCCTCGTCTTGAAAGATTTGCAGCCCAACAGGCCTGACAAAGCGACTTACTTGGCAAATCACAAAAAAACTGGGCTGTGGCCGTGGACCCAGCTGTCAGCCTCTCCACGTACAGTACTCTTCCGATGGAAGTCGGTCGTTGACCACATTGACCACGCCGCGCCGAGAGCACCAAGGCGGTGGACGACGGCGAGGCCTAGGAAGGGGACGACGCGGAGCCGGGGAAGACGCGGCAGTGGATGCCCACGCGGAGAGGAGTACGAGGGTTCACTGGTTCGGCTGCGGTGTGAGGCTGCCGTCGCCGCAGAATAACAGGGGGTGTGGGTGAGTGGAGGGATGGCCTGGCCAGCGGTGGGAGTAGTATGGGGGCGGTGAGGCCTCCGCGGCAGCACAGCCGGCCACGGGAGGCAGGAGCAGGCGGCACGACCGGCGCTGCTTTGGGCGGCTGGAGCAAGAAGACCAGAGGTTGAAGAAGCACTATGGCCGTTGGATGGACATCGTACGGTCACTGGAGCTAGAATCGTTCATATTGACTAAGTTGACAAAGCCCTCTGTCCCCGTCAACTTAGTAGGCCCACAAGTCAGCCACCCACTATGGTGGGTCCCAGCTAGCAGGGGGTATTCATTTTTTTGTGCGTCATAAGGACGCACTTCCTTGCGTGCGAAGATATAGCTGGTGTGTCCGACCTGTCAGCGGGGGAACGTTTTTTCGCGAAATACAGAAGCCCTTCCCGTGGGTCCTAGCTGCCAGGTGGAGGAATCATTATTTTGCGCGTAATAAGGAGGCATTTCCTTGCGTGCGGCCGTGGACCCAGCTGTCAGCCTCTCCACGTACAGTCCACTTCCGATGGATGTCGTTCATTGACCACGTTGACCAGGCCGCGCCGAGAGCACCAGGGCGGTGGACGACGGCGAGGCCTAGGAAGGGAACGACACGGAGCCAGGGAAGACTCGGCAGTTGTTTCCCACGCGGAGGAGTACGAGGGTTTACTGGTTCGTCTGCCGTCCCCGGAGAATAACAGCAGGTGTGGGTGAGTAGAGGGATGGCTAGGCCAGCGATGGGAGTACGGTGGGGCGGTGAGGCCTGCGCGGCAGCATAGCCGGCCGCGGGAGGAGGGAGCAGGCAGTCCCGCCGGCGCTTGTTTGAGCGGCTGGAGCAGGAAAAGCAGAGATTGAAGAAGCACGACAGCCGTTGGATGGACATCCAACAGTCACTGCTCTCGTGTGCATTATTTCTAATAATGTACAGCCCATTTGCTAATTCTTAAGAATTTTTTTGGAGCCCATCTTCTTTTTGTTAGCATTACACCCCATATTGTGGCCACGGTTAAAAAGTATACGAATTTTTTGCATATTTCGGTGCGGTCAACTGTTTTTAATCCCGAAATATCGATTCACATTCAAACTATTTTGAAAAATAATTTATATAAATATAAAATCCAAATAATTGTCCACGCATAAAAATCAATGGAATTTAAAATCTTGTAATGAAAAAAATTGAAACTAATTCCCGGTTTGATGTGTTTTAAAAATGTACAACCCATTTCTGGGCAAACCGAATGAAACTCTCCTCGTCTTGAAAGATTTGCAGCCCAGCAGGGCTGATAAAGCAAGTAGGCCTCGTTTGGGTATTTCTTAAAAAAAGAACCGGGCTAGCCATTTTCAGCAAGAAAAAAACACAACTGGGCTCATGATGTGGTAAACATAAATAAAACCCTGGCTAGACGGGCCACAGCCCCCGCACAGCCCCGTTGTTACCCTGATCCGTCGCTAAAACTAGTATAAATAACAACTGCTTGTTCCTCAAAAAAAACTATGCGACCTGCTGGGTCCCTGGTGTCAGCCGCTCGTAGTGTAATTCTCTCGTTTATTGACTACGTTGACAATGGCGTGAGCCTTAGATGTCCAACCATTAGAAGGAACCATATTTTTGGGCTTGTAATACAGAGGCACTTGCTTGCATACTGCCATGACGCTGGTGGGTCCCTACTGTCATCCTCTCCACGTACAGTCATCTCCTTGTTCCTCTCGGTTGTTGACGACGTTGACAACGCAAGAGGGCGGCGCACCGCGCACGGCGAGCAAACCAAGGCCACAAGGCGGAGGACGACGGCGAGGCCTCGGACGGAACAAACAGGAGCCATGGAAGATGCGCCGGTCCAGTCGCAGGTGAAGGGGAGTACGAGGGTTGACTAGTTCGGGTGCGGGTGTGTGTTGGGGCTGACGTCGCCGGAGAATAACAGGACGTGTGGGGGAATAGAGGGAGGGACTGGCCAACGTTGGAGGGTACGTACGGTAGGGCGGCGGAGGCGCAGCCAACCATGGGAGGCGGGAGCAGGCGGAGCCGACGGGGAGGTTTGGTTTGGGTGGCTGGAGGTAGAAGAAGACAAGAGATAGAAGGTACACGACATATGTTGGATGTCAATCCAACGACTGGTAGGCAGAATCGTTTGTTGACTGGCTAGTAAGTCGACACCACCTTGGATAGGCTGTTTCCTCGCGGGTCCCAAATGTCAGAATCCAAATCTGTCACGGTCATGCAGCCCTTCCTATGAAAATTTACAGCCCATTTGATGTGCTAGTTGGAAATAAGTTTGTGGGTGCTGGTGGGGGCTAATCACTTGGCTTCTATAATGCACAGTGAGCTCAAGCAGCCGACGAGAGTGATGTTATTTACCTTGGTTGGGATTTGTTAGTTGTTACAATATTTCACTCTAAATTAAACGACTGGCAAGCCATTTGCCTTGCTTCAAAGAAAATATGACAGTCACAGCCGAGTGGAAAAGGGCAAGAACATCTAACTCCAGCTTACAAACTGTACAAAAGCACGAGGGTTAATTGTTCATCAGGTTTACGAAAAAACCCAAGTTGAAAAGGGCAACAACATCTAACTCCAGCACTATTTTTGGTAGTCACAGTCAAATGGATCGGTCAGGTCCATAGAATGAACATCCTGGGTCATAAAATTTACTGGATTATGACCACAATGTGTTGTAAATAGAAGCACGACACGTTCAGAAGCTCTTTTGCCCACCCGGAACTCCTTTTTTTGCTCTTCCACATACCCATCTGTCAAAACCATGCTGCTGATAAACTTAAGCCTGATGGACAATAGTAACGTCGCATTCAGCAGGAAGAATGTGACAAATCTAGTGTTTGCACGGTTGGCTACATATCGTTCTAGCGTTATTGTCTTCAATCGAATCTCATGAGAAGTGAGAAAATCCCGATGCTTACGAATCCACCGATTGGTTATAACTTTCTTACCCCATCCTGTTGCCTAAATAGACATGAAGATTGAAAACAGTTAAGGTCTAAAAAAAGAGTGTCGAAAGAGCAACAGCTGAACGGTTAATTCTAGTACACTATATGCGGGCTTCCAATGTTCGTGAAATTATCACCTTTATATACAACTTCTCCAGACATGGAAAGCATTGCAGCATGCCAATAATCTTGTTCAGATCAAAACTATTCATTTGGATATATAAGATCTTGACAGAATCCAGCACCATTGATAGGCCATCCATGGAGGAAACTCTTCATTGAGCATAGAACATAATATTAGTACAAAATGTGTACTCCAAGATGACATATAACTTATGCGCAGAAATTTAAAATGCATCTTATGGTTACAAGTGTAGATGATAATGTAAAGTACCTGAAGAACCGTGGAGCCAAACATCATATTGAAATGAGCACAGAGATCATGTATTACACCCAAGGTCTCCAGTTTAGGCGCAGAGAGGACGGTTATTTGCAACGGTGAATAACTAGAATCAAGGATCAACCTTTGAAGTGAAGGGGCATCTTGGATGATGAGCTGCCTTCCGTCAAAACAATTCCAATTCTTACAAGGTTAGGCGACTTTATTTGGAGACAACCGATTCTAACTGTGAAAACAAGCACCAAGCACTCCAGGGCAGGGCAACTGGAGTGGATGATGCTGTGCAATGAGGCCTCCGATATACGAACCCGCACAAGTGAAAGTTTCTTGAGAAATGGGAGTCGAAGGCTTAGTACCAGATTGTCTGGTAGGTCGCACAGCGCAAAGGTGGCGGTGTGGAGAGAGGAGTAAAACCGCGAGATGGACATCGGTGCTGAGGGCACAAGTAGATGGCGTTCGGTATCTGGTAGGTGATTTCCAGGGGAATAGTAGAACTCAAGCAACTATAGTTCTGTGAATTCCGGGGATTTCAGCCAGGCGTCCACCGTGCAGGGCATGGTATGCTTGCTCAGGTAGCATGACGGGATGCAGAGGCTTTGAACGGAGCCCTGGTGGGAGGAGATGATGGCTCTGGGGATTTCAAAATCATTGAAGAGAGATAGCTGACGACAGTCGAGCTTAAGGGGCACGACGCGCCATAGAGGGCGCCACCAAATTGAGAGGACTTGGGTGCGGCAGCAATCCTTGGTGGGGACAAGCGAGATGATCTCCCCAAGGACGGCGTTCGGGAGATCGCTGATGCGGTCCACCCGAGATTCTACGGGTTCCTGGAATCCGGTGGGGGCGGGGTCGCCGCTTCTCCCCGTGCTGCCGGGTGCATGATGTACAACAGGCGTCGCTGCTGGCGGGAGCCTCATCTTCTTGGCGCTGGGGTCAGCCGACTCCATTTTCCTCGAGGGCATCGCGTCGCGCTCACGGATTTGAGCAGAGTAACAAATGACGAGCCTAGTTGTAGTGCGAGTGAAGAAGAAGGGGAGCTGGGGTTTTTCTATAGTAGTGAGGAAGAAGGGGAGCTGGGGTTTTCTGTAGGAGTGTGGTGAGGAATTTGGGGGTACGAGTGGAGCGAGCTGACGTGAGGTGGGTGGGAGTGAGGAGGAAGAAGAACACCCAGGTTTTTTTGGGGGGGCGGTGTGCTGGGTGTGGGTAGCGCCTCTCATTCAGTAAATATATGGACATTTGAATTGATTTTACTGTTTACTAGGGTGGATGGGCTGTTTTGTCTTGGGCCCAGAGAAACAATTACTACTAGTACAGTGGAGACACTCTACAGCTACCCAGAAGAACAATTACTACTAGTACAGTGGATACAATACCGCTTCTGGCTCCTCCTAGGTCATCGAAACGTCTCCCTCTACTGAATGCCGTTATACTTTTGTTCACCGACATGCGGGCCGTGCAGCGCGCGGGCCCAAATGCCATCCACCAAATTAGAAGGCAGTATGCAGGCGGAGAGTCACCCCGGTCGTAGCGCAGCAATAACGAGCCGTCGTATCACAAAACCCCACCTCCCTGCAGTCTAAGTTTGACGGACGAAGCAACCATCATTTCACTCTTCGCTGAATCCCCTTCTCCTGCACCGTCTTCAAGAAAGGAAACACTCACATCTGCCACTGTTCTTCTCTCCCAACGAAGGGAAGGTAAGCGGATCCGTGATGTTGGTATATTTTCGTTCAGAAAAAAAAGAACTTTTGCAAAGCAGTAACCGATCCTCACTCTCTTTTTTGTTTCATTGTCATTGCGATTGTGTTTTCCTTTCAGTGGTCTCCTAGTATTCATCAGTTTGATGATGGACCAAGGAGAACGAGGCAAAGATCTGCCGATATTGGAGCAGACGCGGGAGGCTGATCCCCACGAGACAGAGAGCTCCAAGAACATGGAGGCAGCCACCGAGCCGACCCCAGATACGCTCACGGCCACTATTGAGATGGTTAACGCCCCGTTTGAGGTTACAACCCCCGTGGCACTGCAGGAGCAGTTTTCCCCCTTCGAGGATCTCCCCCCCCCCCCCCCGCTGAGCTGCCCAAGGTGATTTTCTTCTTTGCCGATCTCGATTGTGGTTTTTCATCTAAGTATGTGGTGATGAATAATGCAAAATTTTATTAGCTTCGATGCCATGCTATACATAGTGGTTTAAATAACTTGTGTTTCTTATACTGGAAAGTAATTCAGAATTGGTTTCTGTTTCAATTAGAGCCCTGATGCAGACAAGGATTGTGTGGTTGTACATGTCACTCGCTATGATGCGGATGACCTGAATATACGCAGGAAGATGACATGGCATGCCTCCACAAACAAGTTTATGAGTGGCAAGGCCACAAGGTTGTCTTCATGAAGGTTCACAGGATTGAGCTGCTGCCAGACGTCCTCAATGATGTTCATGGCAAGGTCCGTCTTGTGTCCAGCCCAAATTAGATCGAGGCATGAAATACTTGCCCCAGCTAGTGTTTAATAGTAGTTTGGATTTTGTCTAGTCATCCGAACCTTGCCTGTTATCGAGCCCTCTGGGCTAGTACTCTGTTTGAATCCATCTATGGGAACTGCTGCTACTTTTGTGTGCCCGTGAATCATCGTAATTGCTGCCGAAATAGATGCGTCCTCACTAGTTTTATCATATGAGCAGTGTGTGTTTTGATGAAATAGAGTACTCGTTTGAGAACTGTGTGCCGACGTATACATAAGTACTTGTAAACACTGTTGGTGCTACCCCACTTGTAAGCAGTTGTGCAAAACACGGCACATTGGCTCAGCTCGCTTCAACACTAGGCTATCGACCAGCTAACAATCAACAATCTGCTGTCTGACATATAAGCAACTATGTATCTTGTTACAGTGGTTCATGCAGTTAACTCAGGCCACAATGTAAATTCCAAACGTTCACGCGCTAGTCCAGCGTTCATGTGGAACACTCACATTAAACTCAGCTTCATAAAAAACTTGAAAAGCATAAGTTAAGCAATTTTATACATCTCAATGATTCAAAGAACATAACAAACATATACTAGTTCACTGCAAAAGACAAAGTTGTGAGAAGGTTTACAAATCAGGAAAAAACAAGCAAGGCTTCTCTGAGCAAAGGGCCTCCCGGCAGGCTTAAATTTCCTGGAGTTCACTCTGGTTTTTTCTTGTTGCCACCATCCAGGGTTAGGTTCTCTCATTCCAGAATAACCAATTATAATTGTGTTCTTAGCTGGAATGCTGAACTGAACCATGTAGTGTACTGACCAGCTGAAATTCTTGTGCATTCCACTAAATTTAAGCACCGCTATTTGCAGAAATAAGCATACCACAATGCCTCTTGTCCGCACACCTGTCCAAAAAACCACAGTGCAGCCGTGCCAGCTAGTCCTCGGTCCATGGATGAACTGGTAGAAAGTGCATTCCGGACTAGGATGCAGTTGTTTTCGCTTGTCCCTACACTGCAATCAAGAAGTAAAACGTACGAATCAACTTCTTTTATATTGCGTTGGTTATTCTACCTAGTAACTACCAATGTAGGAATACCTGGAAGACGGGTGGTTAGACGACGGCAACGAGGGATAGCCATCTCATTTTGCGTAGTTCTACTAAAACTGAGGTGTGTGCTTTTGATTGTGCGGATAGAAACGATACGGAGACAGACATCCCGAAACGATATGGAGATAGACATCCCTGTTTGTGCAAATAAGAAATACGGTTATTTAAAAAGTGACAGATATTTGCAGTGGCGTATGATTAACAACAGCATCTATTGTGTTATAATTGGCACTAGATTGACAGTATGAAAGTGTCCTTAAGTAAGTAGCATCACATCACATCAACACTGCCACTAGATTAACATGCAGAACAATAGCATTAGTAATACTGTCATGAGAGTAGCACATGGTCAGTAAATGTGCAATCAAATTTGTGCAGTTCCACTGGGATGAAGCAATGTTAGCGGTGTGAGATTTAAGTGTAACTGCAAAAACACAATTCATGGGAAATAAAGCAATACGGAAGCACTTCATAAATGGTGGTGGCATTGCTTCAATTTATCGACAGCCTAGACCATTACTTAGAGTGACATTAGGTGGCATTTGAAAGGATCGAGAAGAGGTGTCTAGAGGGGGGGGGGGTGAATAGACTCTAATCAAGAAAAGTTGCAGTTTTTAATTTCTCTTAAGTTGATGTGGAGTTTTAGCATAAGTTTAAACATTCACAATACATATCTAGCAAGCATGCAAGGATACAAGAGTATATGAGCAGCGGAAAGTAAAGCATGCAAGTTGCAAGAACGTAAAGAGAAGGGATTGGAGTGTGCAAACGCAATTTGGAGACACGGAGGTTTTTTATCCGTGGTTCCGATAGGTGGTGCTATCGTACATCCACGTTGATGGAGACTTCAACCCACGAAGGGTAACGGTTGCGCGAGTCCACGGAGGGCTCCACCCACGAAGGGTCCACGAAGAAGCATCCTTGTATATCCCACCATGGCCGTCGCCCACGAAGGACTTGCCTCACTAGGGTAGATCTTCATGAAGTAGGCGATCACCTTGCCCTTACAAACTCCTTGGTTCAACTCCACAATCTTGACGGAGGCTCCCAAGTGACACCTAGCCAATCTAGGAGACACCACTCTCCAAGAGGTAACAAATGGTGTGTTGATGATGAACTCCTTGTTCTTGTGCTTCAAATGATAGTCTCCCCAACACTCAACTCTCTCTCATAGGATTGGATTTGGTGGAAAGAAGATTTGAGTGGAAAGCAACTTGGGGAAGGCTAGAGATCAAGATTTATGTGGTTGGAATGGAATATCTTGACCTCAACACAAGTGTAGGTGGTTCTCTCTCAGAAAATATGTATTGGAAGTGTAGGCATGTTCTGATGGCTCTCTCCACGAATGAAGAGTGGGTGGAGGGGTATATATAGCCTCCACACAAAATCTAACCGTTACACACAAATCACCAAACTCGGTGGGACCGATTCAGAGAACTCGGTCGGGCCGACTTGGTTCATAATGTGACCGTTAGGTGTTTCGGTGGAACCGACTGGATCAACTCGGTGGGACCGATGTGCTAGGGTGAGGGTAAATCCAAAATTTGGTTTGACCGATTACTCAAACTCGGTGGGGCCAATTTGGGTAATAAGTGAAACAGAGTGTTGGCCAAGCAAGCTCGGTGGGGCCGATTGCATATCTCGGTGGGACCGAAAATATTGCAATAGGCATCAGAGAGTTTGCAAGCCCATCTTGGTGAGACCGAGATCCCATCGGTGAGAGCGAACCGATTAGGGTTTCTGGCAATGGCTATGTCAAGATAACTCGGTGGCGCCGGATAGAAAGAATCTGTGGGTCCGAGTTTGACTTTTAGGGGGACATATATGGATATGAGAAAGTGGTTGAGGGCTTTGGAGCATATCACTAAGCACTTTAAGCAAGCAGGCCATTAAGTAACACCTCACCCCCTCTTAATAGTATTGGCTTTCCTATGGATTCAATGTGATCTTGGACCACTAAAATAGAAATGTAGAGCCCTGATTTTTGAGCTTGAGCCAATCCTTTGTCCTCAGCATCTTGAAGGGGTTCCACATCCTCTAGTCCATGCCACTCCATTGTTGAACTCATCTGAGACATACTAGATAGAAGCATTAGTCCAACAAGAGATATGTTGACATTAATTACCAAAATCACCCAGGGAGCACTTGTGCTTTCAATCTCCCCCTTTTTGGTAACTGATGACAACATACATCAAAGCTTTAGATAAAGATATAGAGAACAACATGTAAAGCTTTGGAAAGACATGTAACATGCATAGGCTCCCCCTATATGTATGCACTCATGTAAATATGGAAAATAGGAGCATGTGAATGCATAAGCATGACAGAGTAATCCATGTGTTACATGTATCCTGGCTATATGCATCAGAGCAACTGATTTGAATATAGGAAATGTAACTTCATGCTCATGAGTCCTTCTTGCAAACAGTATGTACAACAGCAAGAGATCCTCATACACATGACTGTGATGCATATACTTACCTTGTGGTCTTGAGTTGGCTTAGAAGAGAATGAACCTGAGTAAACAAGGTTAGATAACACAGGTACATCTACTAGCCGGAGCAAACAAAAGAACCACAAAAGTACCAAGACTGGGATGTCATGTATAAAGTGAGTACTGAGTACTCTGTTGATATAGACATGTCCCCAAAAGTAAAGATGTGCAGTAAAATCAGAGATTTCCTTCCCTTAGATGTCTTGCTCCCCCTGAATCTTGCATGGGATATTGGGAGAAGATAGGGAACAGAAAATCAGAGCAAAAGAAAAGAAACAAAGCTAATGCAAGCAATCAAATATGAACATGTCTTTCCCCTCTTAAAGACATGTAACTTCTCTCCTCTTGAACACCAAGCATATGGGGTTTCATACTCTCCCCCTGAGTATTCTCTCCCCCTTTGATGTGATCTGAGTATTCTCTCCCCTATAGGAATGATTTAGCTTAAGCTTTGATGTAATCTCTCTCTCCCCCTTTGACATCAATTTCCAAGAAGGGCTCTTCTGGATTTTTATTTCAAAAAGGGTTTGGTCCTTGAGTCTCAAAGCAACGTAGCAAGTCGAATATGATGCTGGTAGAGGACAAGAGTCATTGAGTGGAGCTGGAGCAAAAAGGTATGCAGGAACAAGTGGCAAGCTGTCTTTCCTGTAGTGAAATCGGTAGCACTGAGTTGTGTGCTTCGGTGGCACCGAGAGAATTCGGTTGGACCAAAAGAAACAAACCGGTGTGACCGAGTCCATCACAGAGAAAACACTTGTCACCTCGGGTCACTAGGCACTTAAGATCTCACAAGGATTTGCAAGGAATTAGTTAAAAGATTTGCAATGAATTTGATGTAGAAAATGTAGAACGAGAAGAAATAAAAAGATCTAGATGAAGTTTTTTTTGAAAGGGGAAACAAATATGCACGAGACAAATGCAAGAGAATGGAGAAACACAAGAGAACTTCATCTAGACTTGGGCGGCGACAAAGTCACCTATGTTAGAGTATATTGACTTAGGATTCAAGTGAGAGCACTTGATCATAGGTCATACTCATCGTTTAAGCTCGAAATGGGGTTACCATTTTTCGTTTAAGCATCTTGATGTATTCACATCTTGTTGAGTTGCTTTGCCCCATGATTTGGAGTAAAGCTTCTCTAAGATGGAATAACGTACCTTGGGTGATGGTTTTGATCTAGATCATGTAGTTGAACTTGTGTGGGTTGCTCAAGGTTGATGTAGCTCATCGAGAGTTGGGAGCACCACTTGGAATTTGAGTTCATCTTCCTACATGGGTTAGCTTTGCAAGGAAGAGCACTTGTGTATCCAAAATGACAATCATAAATCTTAATGTAGAATTTGTCAAAGGATATGTTTGAAGATTTTTGTGTTTCCTTGTCTTCAACCACCATTGTGTAGAGACTTGATGATGTAGAGATCACTCAAGATGTGAGTGAGTTGCAATCTCATGGATTTAGATTCATCCAAGCATCTACAAGGTTTAGATAGCATGCAAGGGCGCAAAAAAAAAATCCAAGACATATAGATAGCATCATGAAAGAAGTATCAAGGATTAGTCAAAGGCTCATGCCTTGCATGTTTCCAAATGGAGTTCCTACTCCAAGTTTGAAGCATCAATGATGTTCAATTCACCTCTCAAACGGCAAAAGACTTTCTCATCAAGCGGTTTGGTAAATATATCCGCTAATTGCTTATCGGTGCGAACATGCTTAAGATCAATGTCCCCTTTGGCAACATGATCTCGAATGAAATGATGACGAACTTCAATATGCTTAGTTCGAGAATGTTGCACGGGATTGTGAGCAATCTTAATTGCACTTTCATTGTCACAAAGCAATGGAACATGTTTCACATATATCCCATAATCTTTAAGAGTTTGGGTCATCCAAAGTAATTGGGCACAACATGATCCAGCGGCAATGTATTCCGCTTCGGCGGTGGATAAGGATACCGAGTTTTGTTTCTTGGAGGACCAAGACACAAGAGATCTACCAAGAAATTGACAAGTACCCGAAGTAGACTTTCTATCAACCTTGTCTCCGGCATAGTCCGAATCGGAGTAACCAACAAGATCGAAAGAAGACCTCTTAGGATACCAAATGCCAAAATTTGGTGTGTATATTAAGTATCTTACTATCCTTTTCATAGCCTTAAGATGACACTCTTTAGGGGCCGCTTGATATCGTGCACACATGCACACACTTAGCATAATGTCAGGACGAGAGGCACATAGATATAACAATGAACCAATCATAGAGCGGTAAACCTTTTGATCAACCGGTTCACCATCCTTTGTCAAGTCAAGATGTCCACTAGTAGGCATGGGTGTAGACATACCTTTGCATTCTTGCATATTGAACTTGTTGAATAAGTACTTGGTGTACTTTGTTTGAGAAACAAAGGTACCTTCCTTAGTTTGCTTGATTTGCAAACCGAGAAAGAATTTGAGTTCACTCATCATAGACATCTCAAACTTCTCCGACATTAGCTTTCCAAACTTCTCACTAAAATGAGGGTTAGTTGAACCAAATATAATATCATCAACATAAATTTGGCACACAAATAGTCCCCCATTAACCCTTTTAGTAAAAAGAGTAGAATCAATTTTTCCAATTTCAAAGCCTTTTTCAATAAGGAACTTGATCAAGCATTTATACCATGCTCTAGGAGCTTGTTTAAGACCATAAAGGGCTTTGTGAAGTTTGTAAACATGATTAGGTTTCTTAGGATTGACAAAGCCAGGAGGTTGCTTAACATAAACTTCCTCCTCAATTTCACCATTTAGAAAAGCACTTTTAATGTCCATTTGGTACAAGGTGATATCATGGTGATTAGCATAAGCAAGTAAGATGCGAATGGACTCAAGTCTAGCAACGGGAGCATATGTCTCACCATAGTCCATACCTTCGACTTGAGTGTAGCCTTGGGCGACTAGACGTGCTTTGTTGCGGACGACTTGACCATCTTCATCTTGCTTGTTGCGAAACACCCATTTGGTACCAATGATGTTGTGGTTGTTGTGGGGCTTCTCGACCAATGTCCATACTTGATTTCTCTCAAAGTTGTGTAGCTCTTCATGCATAGCGTTTATCCAATCCGGATCTTCCAATGCTTCTTCAACCTTCATAGGTTCAATGCTAGAGATGAATGAGTAATGTTCACAAAAATTAGCCAAACGAGTTTTAGAGCGAGTGATTCTCCCGGTTTGGATATCATTGTGGATTTTCTCGACGGGATGATCTTTACCGATTCTTGCTCGAACTCGTGGGAGCTTTGGCTTGGCTCAGGGTGGAACATCTTCTTCATCTTGTTCTTGTTCTTGGCCTTCTTCATTGTTGACATTGTCATTCTCATGTTGTGGTGGAGAAGGAGGTTGTTGATGTTCATCTTGGTGTGCTTCCTTGTTTTCTTCATCTTGGTGTGTCCCACTTGTCGATGCTTCCGTATCAATTCTTGGTTCACCTTGTCATGAGGTAGAAGCTTCCACTTGGACGGACGAGGTACTCTCCTTCACCTCTGTTGGACGAATCTTGCCAATAGACAAGTCTTGAATAGCTGCCGAAGGGTCTTTGTCTCCTACATCAATTGGCAATTGCTCTACTTGCGAGCCGTTAGATTCATTAAACTTCACATCTACCGTCTCTTCAACCTTTCAGGTGAAATTGTTGTAGACACGGTAAGTGTGAGAGTTTGAGCCATAACCAAGTAGGAATCCTTCATGAGATTTAGGAGCAAATTTAGAATGATGATGCTTATCAAGAATGTAGCACTTTGAGCCAAATACTCGAAAGTATCCAACTTGGGGTTTGTTACCGGTGAGGAGCTCGTATGCCGACCTGCCGAGTAGCTTGTGAAGATACAAGCGATTTGTTGCATGACAAGCTGTCTCAACCGCTTCCGCCCAAAAGTGTTTTGGAGTCTTGTACTCATCAAGCATCGTTCTTGCCATCTCAATAAGAGTTCGGTTCTTTCTCTCAACAACTCCATTTTGTTGAGGTGTGTACATAGCGGAGAACTTGTGTGAAATCCCCTCTTCGTCAATGTCGGTGTGGAACGACACCTATGGGATCACAAGAATCCCTACTACGGTTGCCGGGGCGCAGGGTTGCAAGGAGAGCAGGGCTAGTAGACAGCACAAGGATCGTTTACCCAGGTTCGGGCGCGAGGATGCGTAAAACCCTAGTCCTGCTTTGGTGGGTGTATTTCTAAGAGTTCTTAGGCTCTCGAACTAGCTGTGGTCTGTGCGTGGTTCGAAAGAGCCGAATCCTTCTCCGGTATGCCATGGGCCTCCTTTTATAGTTGAAAGGGGCAGCCCCAGTGACACACAGGAGTTGGAAAGGCGTACAGTGCCCTAAGCTTATCGCTCGTATTACAGGACAAGACGCATTTAATGCGTAGCTTAGGTGTCCCCTTGCTTTACTGGGGATGGGGACGAGGCCCATCCCGTCCGTCGCCGCTCCTCCTTGCCTTGACACGCGCCCTAGCCAGTGAGGTGCATGGTGCCATGTAGGCAGCCAGGCAGCTGAGGTGGCGCGGTGGTGGAGCCTTCACGAAGATCTGCATGCCGCCACGCAGGCGCTCGATGAGTTGGCCTGGGAGCTGCATGTTGCCACGCAGGTGCCCGCCCAGCTGGTTGGGCTGGCAGCTGCATGTGAACGGTGGTGGAAGCTTGTCCGGCACGGGTTTGGCAGTGGCCCCGTTGGCGTCCTTGGCGAGGGCCTTGCCGGGTGGCCCGGCAAGGGTCTTGCCGTGGCGTGCTGTCGTCCCCGGCAAGGACCTTGCCGGGGGTCTGGTGGCCTTCCTCGGCAGGGATCTTGCCGAGAATTGTCGTCTTCTAATCCTCATCTGATCTTGAATATGTCTTCACAAAGATCTGCATGCCACCACAGAGGTGCCTTCCCGAGCCCTGGCCCCATGTTGATGACGGCGTTGGGGGCCGTGGGCTCAAGGGTGGCTCGCTCTGTTGGTGTGGGGCGAGCTGTCCCGGCAAGGGTCTTGCCGGGGCCTCTGAGGCCGCCCGGCAAGGGTCTTGCCGGGGGAACCTGCTTCGCCCCTCTGCTCTTTGTGGTCTTGGCCTTGGCATTGCTTTGATTGTCTTGGGCTTCGGTCTTACCTTGGTCACCTCCCCAGTTCTGCTTGGTGTGGTCGTGGGCGCGGCTTCGACTGCCCGTGCACAGGTAAAGGGGTACAAAAGCGTGCCCCTATTTTTGTACACCGACAGGAGCCCCCGGGCCTGGGCCACACATAAGCGCGACACGTTGTTGGGCCATGCCCAAAACGGTGCGCGGGCAGGTGGGGCTGTTTTTACCGTGGTAAGACTCTTCGTGCACTCCGCTTCCCACGACCCGCGCGCGCGGCGCGGCATGGAGGGGCGTGCGTGACGTGGGTGGCATGCGTGGGGCGGTTTCCACACACATGCGTCACATCGCAGTAAATGGGCAGCGCCCCCCGTGGCTTCCCCATCAAAAGGGATAACCGCGGGCGCACTGTTCCTTTTACCCTCCGTGCAACCCCAATCTCGGAGACCTCCGGCTGCCTCCCTCTTCTTCTTCAAGCTTCGTTCCTGCTTGCCGCCGTTGTGCCCCCGCCGCCCTCGGTCCTGCCCTCCTCCCCCAGCCGTCATGGCGCCAAAATCCACCAAGGGCAAGGGAGTGGCTAAGGATGCCGGAGCCGCCGGAAAGTGCGCTGGCGGTGCAGCGGACGCAGTCCGCCTTCTTCCCCTCGACAGTCGACGTGTTCGAGCTTCGGGACTCCCTCAAGCCCTTGTGGGGAGTGAAGACGGGGGGGGGGGGGAATTCGGGGCATCCGGCCACGCGTGTCATCCCCGCCGACTGCGCCGAGGCTGCCCCAAATTGGTACCCCTTCTTTGTTGATTATTTTTCTTGTGGGCTCTGTCCTCCCTTATCCGACTTGTTCAGTGACATCATGCACACCTTCGGCTTTCGCCTCCTGGATTTTACTCCGAATGCGGTGGCGTGCATGGCCCTTTTCGCGCACCTCTGCGAAGGCTTTGCTGGGGTGCACCCCAACACGGCGCTCTTCCGCCATTACTTCTTCCCTCGGATCCAGACAAGAGGTGCCATCTCGGGGTGCATCGCCTGGATCCCAAAATCCATGGGAGCGTACCCGGACGGCGCCATGAAGGAGAGGTGGGAAGAATGGCAGGGCCGGTGGTGCTGGATCGAAGAGAAGGACCCGCTGGCGTTCTGCAGAGTTCGCCGGGAGCCGCCGGTTCGCGGAAGCGATTGGAGCGATGTCGACGCCGATGATGGAAAGCTCACGGTTGCCACCACCAGGATTCTCCGGCTTACCCAGGCTGGGCTCACCCTTGAGATGATCGGGGCGGACTTCATCTGTCGCCGGATCGCTCCTCTGCATAACAAGGGGAGGCCAGCCTGGCTCTTCACGAACCCCGCCGACATCATGCGGCTCCGCCCCGGCCTCGACCACAACTTCACAGTGATGGGACACGCCCATTTCTGCCAGCGGATCTTCCATCTCGACGTGGGCCGTGACGGCGAGGTCGAGCGGACAGACAAGGTCGCGAGAGCTGCCGCGAAGGCCGGAAATGTCCTCAAGGGGCCTCTGTTCAAGCTGCCGACGGGGGTGGTCCCGTTGTGCAACAACTCGCGTCGGTCCGAGATCATTGCCATGATGCCGGACTGCAATGCGTATGGCCCCGACCCGAGCTGGAAGGAGCCGGAGGACGCCGAAGTGCAGCAGTTCTTTGACACCCTGCATGAGGGGTATGTCAACGCCGACGCCGAGCGGCTGCTTGTCCAGGACACCACCCAGGCGGAGCTGGACTACATCGCCACCAGGGCGAAGGAGGCACAACTTGCCAGGGAGGCCGGAAGCACCGGCGGCGTGGAGGACAAGGCCGCGACGGCCGCGGAGGAGGAGGAGCTCGCCCGGTGGGCGGCAGCCGCCGGGGGAGCCAGCAGCGCCGACACCGAGGCTCCTCTGGTTGAAGATGTGACTGGCAAGTCATCGTCGGAGGAGGTCGAGACCAAGGCCCGACGCCGGCTGTGGGGAGAGGGCGAGTCCTGCGGCGGGCCAGTTCCGGCTAGCCGGTCCGGCCTGGCAGGGCTGCGCGGTCACTGCTGACCTTGGAGGGGTCCGGGCGCCACACGAGGGCCGCGGCGGCGAAGAAGCCGACGAAGGTCGCGGTGAAGAAGACGGCCGTCCCTTCTCCATCCACGCGTGTCTGGACTCCACCTCCTTCTCCTCCTCCGGCGGACGTCGACACGAGGGTCACTTTTGATTATGGATCCCTCAGCCCGAGGAGGAAAAGGAAAACAACAGAGGAGGAGGCGGACGACGAGTAAGTATCTAGTTCTTTTCCGTTATCTCTGCCTCCTCAATCTGCGCCGCTTGTCTTAACTTGTCTTCATGTTTGCAGGGATATGGAGACGCTGGCCTAGAGGGTGAAGAGGGCCAAGGTCTCCGCGGGTGGCCAGCCCCCTGTTGGTACTTCGGGGGCGCCATTGGTGGTGTTGAGCGGCCCGGATAGCAGCCCCCGGCAGAGCCCCCAGCGTAAGTTCATCACTCTTCCCCCTGTCGACATGTGTTTGGGGCACGACACTTTTGGCGCTGACCTTGCCAGGTATGCAGGAGGAGAGCAGCAGTAGGAGGAGCCACAGAGGGCTACTCCCAACACGCCGCCCCCGTTGACCACGCCGCCCCGAGGGGCGTCCCTCGCGAGGGCGCCAGGCACCGGGCCCACGCACATGGAGGAGGAGGAGGACTTGGGCGCCGACGGCTTTGCCTCAACGCCGAATGTTGGCGGGGAGGGGACTTCCATTTCCCAGCCGGGTACTGGCACAGGTAAACCATTCGCCATTCATCCCTGCTTCCTTTTCCTTCTGGCCCTTGGTCCAGGCCTTGCCTCACCCCCTTTTTCGGTGTCTAGATTCCTCCTCGGTGAACCTAGAGGACGTGGACGCCGTCATCGAGGGCGTCGCCAAGGCTGCCGAGGAAGACACCAAGAAGATCACCGCTGAGGAGGCTGCCAGGGGCGCTGCCGAGGAGGCCGGCAAGGGGCCTGCCGAAGGGGCCGGCGGGGCCGCCGCCGAGGAGGAGGAGGAGGAGGTGGCTGGCGACTAGCCTTCCTCTTCTGCTGCTTCCGGCTCCGGCAAGTACCTGAGGGTGAGCGACAACTTGTTCGTCCACCTTCCAGGCGCGTCGAGCACCAGGACACCCGTGGAGGGGGAGGTGTTCGATGACGAAGTGCTTGCCGCTGCCGGGCTCGAAGTCATCGACGAGCCGATCGTTGGCGGCGACAGTTCGCAGGAAAAGCGGCTCCTCCATGCCATGGGCGCCAGCTTCCGGAAGCTCCAGGCGCTCCACCGCGCCCGTCTGGACAAAGCTAAGTCCAGGACGGCGGTGGTGGAGAAGGAGGAGGCGGACCTCCAGGAGTGCGTTGCCGAGACGCAAGACTGGTTCTGCGAGGTCCACAAGGAGCTCAAGGCCGCTCAGGGCGAGCAGGCCAAGCGCGGCGTGGAGCTCACCATGAAGCTCGCCGATGTCGAGAAAGCTCAAGAGACGGTGAGGAACTTGGCCGCGGCCGTCGAAGCTGCCCGGACCCAGCACGAGGCCGCGCTGAACTCCCAGGAGGAGGACCTCGCTGTGCACGAGGGAAAACTTGCCGCCATGCTTCGCGACAAGGAAGCAGAGGTGGAGAAGCTTGTCTTGCAGTGGACCAGTGAGCTGGAGCAGAGGCACAAAGAGGCACTCAACGCCAAGCCCAGGTCTACGCCGGCAAGGTGGAGGAGCTGGAGGCGGAGCGCGACGGGCTGAAGGAGCAGGCCCTGAAGCTGTCCCAGGAGAAGGACATGCTCAACAGTTCCCTGACAGAGGCACAGGGCGTGGTCGTCAGCATGGCTGGGGAGCTCTCCGAGGCCAACAACTCCATCAAGGACCTCAAGCTGAAGCTGGAGGGTGTCAAGAAGGCGCTGGAGGAGGCCAAGACCCGAGATGGGACCCTGGCCAAGGAGCTGGAGGCCGAGGAGCAGTTGCAGGAGAACGAGGGTCTCAACTTCGCGGATCACGTGGCGGGCGAGAACCGTTGGCTAGATCGCCTCGCCACCGTCGCCAACCAGGCCGCCGCGCAGCTGGCCATCATGGGGATGCCGGATGTGAGGTACGTCTCGGAGCGGAGCGTGAGCGCCAATTGCAGCCTGACCATGTTCTTTGAAAAGGTCGTCGGCGCTCTGGAGTGGCTCCATGCCAACCGGGCGGCCTCACTGGCCGACGAGTCCCAGAGGTTTTGCCAGGGAGCCATGACCAAGGTTCTCACCAAGGTGGCGCACTGGTACTAAGACCTCGACTTCGACGCCGCGCTGGAGAGCTTGCCATAGGGTACTGACCTCGCGCCGCTCATGGAGCGCATCAAGCCCATCATCAGCCGAGTCGGCGGAATTCAGAGGGTGGAGGGCCGACGCCGGGATTAGGCATCCCATTCTTTATCGCCGCTGCAGGTTCACAACCAAGACAATTGCTACCTCTAGTTAGAACCGCATCAACAATTTGATGTAATATAACTCTGCAACACTTTTGGTATCATGCATGTTATTTTCCTGTTCGATTTTTCCTTGTATGTCCGCCCTACGTAACTGGGTAGGCTTTGCCGGCGCGTAAACGCAGGGCAGCGTCTTGGGGACAGATCCCCATTGGCCTGCAGGGTGTGCTTGCTGCCGGGCAAACCACCTTACCACCCTTAGCGCGGCCGCCCGAACTGTCGAGTTTGACTCAGGAGCGTTGCCAGGTGTGGAAGGCTACCCTGCCACTCTCGGCGCAGCCGCTTTGAGCTATTGAGCGGACTCGAAACAAAACAAGGGCGTTGCCAATTGCGGGGGGGCCCTTTGTGTGCAGGTTTCCCATACATAGGCAAGATCCTCGAGGGTGATAACCTTAAGTGTAAAAGGAAATAACCCAAGGCTCTGAATGACTTAGCTTTTCTGTTGCCGAGCCGGCGTCGTTCCTCCAGCCACCTTCTTCTCAACAACCGAAAGCGATGAAGAACCGCTAGGCTAACTACTAGGCCAGATTCTCACAATTGCGTCCCCTACCTGGCGCGCCAAAGATGTCGGTGTGGAACGACACCTATGGGATCACAAGAATCCCTACTACGGTTGCCGGGGCGTAGGATTGCGAGGAGAGCAGGGCTAGTAGACAGCACAAGGATCGTTTACCCAGGTTCGGGCCGCGAGGATGCGTAAAACCCTAGTCCTGCTTTGGTGGGTGTATTTCTGAGAGTTCTTAGGCTCTCGAACTAGATGTGGTCAGTGCGTGGTTCGAAAGAGCTGAATCCTTCTCCAGTATGCCATGGGCCTCCTTTTATAGTTATAAGGGGCAGCCACAATGACACACAGGAGGTGGAAAGGCGTACAGTGCCCTGAGCTTATCGCTCGTATTGCAGGACAAGACGCATTTAATGCGTAGCTTAGGTGTCCCCTTGCTTTATTGGGGACGGGAGCGAGGCCCGTCCCGTCCGTCGCCGCTCCTCCTTGCCTTGACACGCGCCCTGGCCAGTGAGGTGCGTGGTGCGATGTAGGAAGCCAGGCAGCTGAGGTGGCGCGATGCTGGACCCTTCACGAAGATCTGCATGCCGCCACGCAGGCGCTCGATGAGTTTGCCTGGGAGCTGCATGTTGCCACGCAGGTGCCCGCCCAGCTGGTTGGGCTGGCAACTGCATGTGAACGATGGTGGAAGCTTGTCCGACGCGGGTTGGCAGTGGCCCCGCTGGTGTCCTTGGCGAGGGCCTTGCCGGGTGGCCCGGCAAGGGTCTTGCCGTGGCATGCTGTCGTCCCCGGCAAGGACCTTGCCGGGGGCTGGTGGCCTTCCTCGGCAGGGATCTTTCCGAGAATCGTCGTCTTCTAATCCTCATCTGATCTTGAATATGTCTTCACAAAGATCTGCATGCCACCACAGAGGTGCCTTCTCGAGCCCTGGCCCCATGTTGATGACGGCGTTGGGGGCCGTGGGCTCAAGGGTGGCTCGCTCTGTTGGTGTGGGGCGAGCTGTCCCGGCAAGGGTCTTGCCGGGGCCGCTGAGGCCGCCCGGCAAGGGTCTTGCTGGGGGAACCTGCTTCGCCCCTCTGCTCTTTGTGGTCTTGGCCTTGGCGTCGCTTTGATTGTCTTGGGCTTCGTTCTTACCTTGGCTCACCTCCCCTGTTCTGCTTGGTGTGGTCGTGGGCGCGGCTCCGACTGCCCGTGCACAGGTAAAGGGGTACAAAAGCGTGCCCCTATTTTTGTACACCAACAGTCAAGAAAGGTCTCCACATTTGTGTTCTTGAACTCCATTCCGTTGTTGCTCCGAACGTTTTTGATCTTCACGTCAAATTGATTTTGGGCCTTCCTAGCGAAGTTTTTGAAGATCTTTTGGACCTGCGATTTGTCATCAAGAAAGAACACCCACGTAAATCTTGAAAAATCATCAACTATGACTAGAACAAATGAGTTACCACCGAGACTCTTGTAGGCATTTGAACCAAAGAGATCCATGAGAAGTAGCTCGAGTGGTCTTCTCGCGGTCATGATGTTCTTCGCGCGATGACTTCCTCCAACCTGTTTTCCTGCCTGACAAGCACTACAAAGTCTATCCTTGTCAAATATGACATCTTTTATTCCAAGGATATGATCACCTTTAATAAGCTTATCAAGATTTCACATGCCCACATGACCTAGCCTTCTATGCCACAACCACCCTTTAGAAGACTTAGCAATTAAGCAAGTTCTAGGTTGAGCTTTTTAGTGAAATCAACAATGTAAAGATCACCTCTACATATACCGGTAAAGACCATTTTACGATTGTCTCTACGAAACACTTGGCAATCTACCTCAGTAAATAGGACATTGAAGCCGAAATCAGCAAGTCTAGATACTGAAAGTAAATTGTACCCAAGAGATTCAACGAGCATGACATTTTGTATGGAGCTATCATGTGAGATGGCCACCTTACCTAGGCCAACCACCTTACCCTTTGAGTTATCACCAAAAGTGATATACTTTCGAGGGCCGTCGTTTTTAGCAAGCTCACGGAACATATCTTTATCTCCAGTCATATGATCAGTACATCCACTATCAAGGACCCATTCCTTTCCTCCGGCCATGTAGCCGCGAAGATTTCCATAAGACCAAAGTGTCTCATCGCATCATCAAGATCATAGTCACTATCATCATCCTCATCATAGTATCCATGTTCAACATCATCTTGTGATTGATCAACTCCTAGAGAGGGGAATTCATTAGATAAATGATCCTTTCTATGGTTATCTTTATGAATTCTAATAGCTTCGAAAATGATGTTGCTAATGATCCCAACATCTCCTATGGCACGCATGAGATTGTAAGCTCAAATAAACAATCACCAAAGCTAGGATCACTAGAGTTCATCTTACTCAAGGCAATAGACTTATGGAGAATTCCATATAAATTTTTCAAGGAATAATTTGGAAATCGTTCCTCAAGAAATCTCCATATAGTATAGGCACAATCAAGAGTAGGCAAGCTAGCAATCAAATTTTTGGGCAATTCTCTTATGATAAGATTGATAGTTCTAAGATTGCGGATCATGTGAAGATCCTCTTCGGGTGTGGGATGCAAATGATCAATATGAGGTGCACAAGGGCTAGTAATGTACTTGTTCAAGTGATATTCATTGAAAATCTCAAGCATTTCATTTTTCCACTCATAGAAAAACTCTCCATCGAGAATATGCACTCTACGTCTAAGACTCCCCAAAGTAGACACATCCATCTTCCTCCAAAGGTGTTTAAACAAGGCTATGGAGACCAAAGCTCGGATACCAATTGAAAGGATCGAAAAGAGGTGTCTAGAGGGGGGGGGTGAATAGACTCTAATCAAGAAAAGTTGCAGTTTTTAATTTCTCTTAAGTTGATGTGGAGTTTTAGCATAAGTTTAAACATTCACAATACATATCTAGCAAGCATGCAAGGATACAAGAGTACATGAGCAGCGGAAAGTAAAGCATGCAAGTTGCAAGAATGTAAAGAGAAGGGATTGGAGTGTGCAAACGCAATTTGGAGACACGGAGATTTTTTATCCATGGTTCCGATAGGTGGTGCTATCGTACATCCACGTTGATGGAGACTTGAACCCACGAAGGGTAACGGTTGCGCGAGTCCACGGAGGGCTCCACCCACGAAGGGTCCACGAAGAAGCAACCTTGTATATCCCACCATGGCCGTCGCCCACGAAGGACTAGCCTCACTAGGGTAGATCTTCACGAAGTAGGCGATCTCCTTGCCCTTACAAACTCCTTGGTTCAACTCCACAATCTTGACGGAGGCTCCCAAGTGACACCTAGCCAATCTAGGAGACACCACTCTCCAAGAGGTAACAAATGGTGTGTTGATGATGAACTCCTTGTTCTTGTGCTTCAAATGATAGTCTCCCCAACACTCAACTCTCTCTCATAGGATTGGATTTGGTGGAAAGAAGATTTGAGTGGAAAGCAACTTGGGGAAGGCTAGAGATCAAGATTTATGTGGTTGGAATGGAATATCTTGACCTCAACACAAGTGTAGGTGGTTCTCTCTCAGAAAATATGTATTAGAAGTGTAGGCATGTTCTGATGGCTCTCTCCACGAATGAAGAGTGGGTGGAGGGGTATATATAGCCTCCACACAAAATCTAACCGTTACACACAAATCACCAAACTCGGTGGGACCGATTCAGAGAACTCGGTCGGACCGACTTGGTTCATAATGTGACCGTTAGGTGTTTCGGTGGGACCGATGTGCTAGGGTGAGGGTAAATCCAAAATTTGGTTTGACCGATTACTCAAACTCGGTGGGGCCGATTTGGGTAATAAGTGAAACAGAGTGTTGGCCAAGCAAACTCGGTGGGGCCGATTGCATATCTCGGTGGGACCGAAAATATTGCAATAGGCATAAGAGAGTTTGCAAGCCCATCTCGGTGAGACCGAGATCCCATCGGTGAGACCGAACTGATTAGGGTTTCTCGCAATGGCTATGTCAAGATAACTCGGTGGTGCCGGATAGAAAGAATCGGTGGGTCTGAATTTGACTTTTAGGTTTGGGACATATATGGATATGAGAAAGTTGTTGAGGGCTTTGGAGCATATCACTAAGCACTTTAAGCAAGCAAGCCATTAACCAACACCTCACCCCCTCTTAATAGTATTGGCTTTCCTATGGACTCAATGTAATCTTGGACCACTAAAATAGAAATATGGAGCCCCGAGCTTTGAGCTTGAGCCAATCCTTTGTGCTCAGCATCTTGAAGGGGTTCCACATCCTCTAGTCCATGCCACTCCATTGTTGAACTCATCTGAAATATACTAGATAGAAGCATTAGTCCAACAAGAGATATGTTGACATTAATTACCAAAATCACCCAGGGAGCACTTGTGCTTTCAGCATTGCTTAATGCTTCATGTGATTTTACATTAACGGTAGCGATATGGGCGTAGGGAAAGCAGAGGCATAAAGTGGTGAGGCAGATGTGGTTGCCGAGAGCGGCAAACACTCAGGCAGCATGTCTGCATTGTCCCATTTTTTATCTCCTCGGCGACATTTTCCTATGTGAGCACAGGAAATCTAGACCTGCTCATTCTCATTTGCGTTGTCCCCCAACACCCGTCACTTCCTTCCTTTTTCAACCAAGAGATAGGTCCACTTCACCCCACCCTTCGCCATCCACCATGCTTTCTTCGTCTTTTCAACCAAGAGACTGGTTGGGTAGCCAGCATCTACTATTTTCCCCTGTTTCCTCTTAGAACCAATTCCTAGATTCATGCTACAGCTTTCCCACTTTCTTCCCTGTTTGAACCAACTCTTAGAGTCGACTGTATGAACTAGCTTTACCTCTAATAATAGTAAAAGTCTAGGTGGCTTTGGAACAGCGGACGGAAGTAGAAAAAGATCCACACGAAGCCAAGTGGGGAGCTGGGGCAGTAGAACAAGGCAGGTTTCGAAGGAATATATACCTGAGGGTCGTCGTCATGTGGCAAAGACGGCGTCGGGAGGCCGCATCTTGGCCACAATACCGCAGGGAGGAAGAAGGGGTCGGAGGCCCTCCGGAGCCGGTGCTCTCTCAGAGAGAACGGCACGGCCGCCGATCGGGACGCGCGGGCAGCCGTTGGTCTCCTCCCTCGCCGCCGACGACAGCGTGAACGATGCACCTACACCCCTGCCCCGATCGAGGTTGTCCGGCCGGATTTGTGACCAGCCGTGAGCTGAGAGAGTGTGGCCACCTATGTCTTGCTTAGATCTGGAGAGCATGAGAGAGTGAACGAGAGGAACCCTAGTAAAGCAAGCGTTAAGGCTCCTGCTTATATATATAGTGGAGTGATTTTGTTGTACCAGCTTCAAAAAATGCGCTCCTACGTGTACCCGCGAGTGGGTGTGAGAGAACTAGTGCGTGTGTGCACCGCTTCTCTTCGTGAGAGTACAATATACTATGCCCAAAGAATGTTCGCCACAAGAGTAATACTAGTATAAGTGTGTAACGTGTGAGCTAAAATAAAATGTGCGCAACGTCTTTTGTTTTTTTAGAAGTTCTGGGGGTAGGGTGTGAAGAGCACATATGTGTGTGACGTCTACCTGCAGATAGACGGTGGGTGCGAGAGGACTCGGGAGGGTGCGTGTGCGTGAGAGAGAGGGGGGCACGTATCAATGCAATGCATGTGTCCGTAAATCATTATCCGACAAACGTTCGCCACAAGCCTTTTCCTGACGAACGCCGTAAGAATCGTTAGATCGGCATCCAACAGTGTTAGTTTTGCCATGTCATTTAACAGAACAGCCACTCCTCCTACACACAAATCTTTCACGTGAGTGTTAGCAACTGCCGTATGCTCCCTCCGTTCCAAAATGCAGTGCATATAGCTTTATTGAAAATTTGAACCTTGCAAACTTTTACCGAGTTTTCGTGTACCAAATTGCACATGTAGAATACCCTGTATATATCATTTCATTCATCTTCGAGAGGTAACTATAAAGATGGGGGAGGAGTCTACAAAGAAAGACCATCGTATCACCTGCAGCAATTTCAACCATCCTTTGGCGTGGAGGAATATCATAGGAACTCTATATGATATGATTTTTATAGGATTTTTTCCTTTGGAGCCAATTGGTTCATAGGAATAGATTCATATACTCCACATTTCAAAGGAAATAAACATGATATCATTTCTATAGCTTTAGAGCCACTTGGTTCATATGAATGGATTCCTATACTCCCATAATTTCAAAGGAAAATAAACATTAGCGTATTCAATAGAAAAGTTCCTATGATATGAACCAAATTACATCTCTTTTCTAATCCCTCCTCATAGGAATTGAGATACATGTCATCTCTAGATTCAGTAGAAAAGTTCCTATGATGTCAACCAAATGACATCTCTTTTCCAATCCCTACTCATAGGAATTGAGATACTCCATGTCATCTCTTTCCCTACAACTTCCATGTATACATCTTCTATTCCTAAATAGCTAGTACAACCCACTAGTAGCTTTTTTCCAAGACATGCAACTATGGCACAAGAACTATATAGTGTGCGAATAACTTGAAAGATGGTCGCTGGATGAAGCTAATCCGACAGTGCAGAGATGATCTGAGCACTACTGGCCGTTGGATGTCATCAACATTCCACCAGATCTGCCACATGTACAATTTAGAAGACTCCATGGTTGAACTTAAGCATAATGCACAAACCTCAAAACACAAGCACTTCTCCTTTGTTCTAGAATCTTCCATATCATAATTGATTTTTTTTCTAAGTGAATTGCCATTATTTGTTTTTTTACTTTATGCTTTACAATGCATAACCCCATGAATCTTAACATTCTTATAAAACTAATTGATTTTGAATGAGATGAACTATAAGAACATCTACATCATGCATATATGTCTCAAAGCTTTACATGCTATAGTGTGTATTTTTTCATAATTTGGTATCGAAATCTCATGCGTTCAATGCATGTGTACCTTACTAGTTTTGAGTAGAGTAGCAAATTTCACGCGGCCCCGGGTATATCAAAATGCAGGGCCCATGCATAATTGCCTTTCGGTCGAACCTACATCCACAATTTTTTGTACGTACTATATCTCCACTGGTCCCCGAACCCAAAATGTTGCCTCGTTCCCCTAAAACCAAGCGGCCCACACATATTTAAGCCGTCGACTCAAACTCAATCCCTCTCCCGTTTACTACGACGTGGCCCCGCACGCCCTAGTAGTACTCCTACAAACCCTACCGCCGCACGCATCATCGGTTTTCTTCAAGAGGACAAGGGAGAAGCCGATTTGTAGTGGAGGTGCTTTAGAAAAAATTGATCTGTAGTGGAGACCCCTACCCTAGGGTGCCCTAGGCAGCTGCCGCACGCATCATTGGTTTTCTCTTTTATTTATGCTCTCGCGCCCTAGAGTGAATTGATGGTTGCTTCGTCCGTCCAGCTTAATGCGGGAAAGGTGGGGCTTTGTGATTTGACCCCTCATCGCTCATTTTCTACTACTGCGGCGCTACGACCGGGGCGCCTCCAATTCCAACCGCTGCTCCGAACTGTAATTTGGTGCATCGCACGTGGAACAAGATGGTGGATGAGCCACATGTCGGCCAAAGGGGTCCTCTTAAGTGTGTCGCCATTTCATGTGCGGACTGACCCTGCTTGAGTCGCTACGCCAACACGACAGGTGCATCCTACCACTTGGTTTTGCTCCTTGGTGAATCCCGACTATATTGATCTAAAAATATACGTGCTGAACTACCCTCTCCGTCTCATTTTTTAGACGTCTCGGTTTATAGGGCGTGCACGTAGTTCTAGGTCATCGATTTGACTAACTAAATCTGAGTTACTATGTGACAAAAAGTATATCATTGGATTATTAAGCGGATGTAGTTTCTACACATATACTGTTCATCACATATATAGCCAGTTAAATTCTCAACCTAGAACGACGTGCATGCCATGTAAACCGATACGGAGGAAGTATAGTAGTAAAAATGAGGTGATTTTACCGAGCGATCGGCGGGGGAGCATGGCCTGTCATGCGGTCCCACATGTCATGATGTACCAAGGCGATGCACGTGTACCTCTTGAGGCAGAAGCAATACTACGTGGTTTGAGATGATGGCGAACCGAAGTGTGAAATAATGGTTGCTTCGTCCGTCTGGGAAGGTGCGGCATTGTGATTTGACGTCTCATTGCTCATTACTACTACTACTGGGGCGGTACGACTGGGGTGCGTCCCCCTGCTGTTCTGCACTGTTATTTGATGCTTGACACGTCGACCCAGTTGCTATATGTCCCACATGTCGGCGACAGGAAGTACAGAATTCATGAAAGCGAGCGCCGACGGAGGAGTACAAGACACGGCTTGGGTTTTTGCTGCTTCGCGCGATCCATTGATACAAACCCGGACTAAAAAAAGGCGAGGGCGGGTCTTTTCCCGCGTGGCAGGCAGGGGAGTTTGGGATAGTCTGTTCGAGGCAAGGAGGCAGGAAGGGAAACAAGCAAATAAAGGTTGAGCGACATAGTTTTGGGAAAATCTGATTTTACGGAGTACGTACCCGCTAGGGTTTATAGGGCTCATCTAAAAAACGTTCGTTTTTCCGTTTTATAAGTCTCAATTCTACTACTACTAGTAGTACCATCACATGTTGGATTTCGAGGTGCGTTAGATCACTCGATGCAAGCAGTGTCAAGAGAAAAATCACCAATGCATGTAGAAGTTCATGGAAATTTAGTGGTCATTCATGCATTCGTTCTAATTAATGCCTCAGTAAACATAACTTCTTGAGAAAAACGAGCGTACTAATTACTTGTGCAAACTAGGAGTACGAAATTAATTCGACCACTCACCGTCTACCTTTGTTGGAGAGATTTTGAAATTGAGCCATAAACTGGAAAGGAGGGAGTAGTAACTTTTGTCTCGATTACTATTTGTGGCCTTGTATAGATGCAAAATGTATTGTTTATAGTGGCCTTGTATAAGTAAATGGAGGGAGTACTAAAGGACATATATATTCCAAACAATATGATAATCTCTCTAACCAAGGTAGTAGGGACGAGGAGTAAACGGAGGGAGTAGTAAAATTTTCTCGTCGTCCTGCGAGCCACCGCGCGCGTGGGCGAGGGAGCGGGCGTGAGGCATAGTAAGCAAGCTTCACCTCATCCCGTTAGCCACAGCTCAAGTGGGCGGGGGAGACGGCGTACTAAGAAAGCCTCTCCTCGTTCTGCGAGTTGACGGGACACATCAAAAGTACTCAAGTGTACAGAGCCTTGCCTCTAAGGTAGGCCCCACATGGTTTGCCTCTTTTTTAACATAACACGTCAAGTCACAATTTGTTTGTTCACCCGTGGTAGACGATCCTCCCTCCATATAGTGGACAACTAGTACACATGTCAAGTTACCACGTGGGCTGCCTTTTCGTAAAGAAATGAGCTCCACCACCTACGTGCGGGTGTGGTTGGGAAAAAGACGGGAGTACGTGCGCCGTGCATGCACCTCTTCTCTTCGTGCACGTCCCCCACCTACGTGGGTGTGTGTGAGAGGGACTATGGAGATACAAACCTAGACATAATGCGCCGTCCATCCCCATGCCTCCGCCCAGTCCGACCACCAGTCACCACCACGCCCCACGCCTCCTCACCTTATCTCTCATCTTTCTCCCTCCATTTTTATATACAAGGCCACTATCAAAATGACAATTTGTAGATATACAAGGCCACTAACACTAATCGATGCAATATTAATTGTGTTTGCCTCGTAGTACTACTAGCAAAGGAGGACATTAATTATCCCTTGCATGCATGCGGGAGTGTGAGCATTGGCTTGATGTGCATGAAAGAGAAGAATACACATTAATTTACACGGCAAACAAGGAAACAAGGTGGCTTGCAACATTGAGTTAGAAGACATTAATTTTTGCCTTGGTACCTGTAATATGGGTTTGTGGCCTTGTATACAAAAATGTAGTCCGATAAAATTCTCGAGATACCATTTATCCGATAAAATTCTCGAGCAATCATTAGTTTTTACAAAATGGGATTACTCTGCATGGGTCAATCACAACAGGTTTTTGTAAAAAAAATGCATCTTAATGTTCCGTGCAATGCACGGGCATCTTCCTAGTCCATGAAAACAACACATGGCAAAATTCCACGGCGAACGAGGGATTTGAATATGTTGGGAGGGGCTGTTTGGATCTTGCCTGGGGTAGCCAAAATATTGGCGACCCTTTTGTCCACCGGTGCCTTTGCCACCGATGAACGAGGAATGGCTCGGGTTCTCATGCATCCACCAGCGCGCACGTTGGAGACAAGCTCCCACGAGTTGTGTTCTTTTTGTCCCATCACGCCGCCCAAGCCGCCCGCAGACCGACCGGCGACCCGCAAATTACTCCATCCAACCGTAGCCGCACACATTATGAAAGCGAGTCAACCAACTGGACGAAATTCACGTAAACACGGCGATATTTCATATAAACAACAACGGAAATCATATAAGATACCGGATTTTCATACAAACTTGACGGATTTCATTACATTCAAATGAACTACGCGGTGCTAGTTCTAGACACCACAGGTATATAATACCTGGCCTAAATGGTCGCCCGTCAATCGATTCGTGTTCCTCATGTCCGGCAGCACGATCACCGGACTGCCGGGAGCCCCGGAGGTATATGGGGGGTCGACGAAGGTCCTCGCAACAAAAGGATCCGGCAAGACACCTACTATGTACGCCGGCGTCGCCTCCGTGGTGGCCTTCATGGGACCCAAGCGGCGGCGGCCTCCTGTGTTCTACTTCTCCTCGATGATGGCGGCGGACGCGGAGGCGCTGGCCACCGACTCGTTGCTCTCTGCGCACCCGACTTCTGTCGCTGCTTGGATGGCGCGGCCGCCAGCATGGGAGTCTCGGCCACAGAAACAGGAGACGCGGTACGAGGCGGCGGCGTGGACGGCAGCAACGACGCCCATGCGCCGCTCCTCGTGGAGCTGGCCTGGAGCGGCGAGTTGCTGAACCGCGCGCCGGCTTGGGGCGGCAACTGGCTCCGTCGGGCGAGGGGAGGGAGGTGAATCTGCGAGTTGCATAGCTCGTATCCGGCGGGCTCGGCGGGCCACCCAGCCAGCTTGGATGCGGAATAACTACTCTTCGTAAGCCATTGTAAGAGTGGACAAAATGGTGAAGGAGGAGATAGGGGAGCGGCGGAAGTGTGTGATTCTTGGCTGGCACGGCCCGCGCCGCCCCACCCGCCCCGAAACCACTCCTCACCGCGGTCCCCTTCGTAAGCCATTGTAAGAGGTGCATGCACGGCCCGCGCCGCCCCGCCCGCCCCGAAACCACTCCTCACCGCGGTCCGCCGCCGCACCAGCCATCCCTCTAGCCCCCCTGCCGAGCTTTTTCTCCGGTGATCCCCACCCCACCGCCCAATCAACGCGCCCCCACCGCCGGCGACTGCCAACCAGAGGTCTCACGACTTCGAGTACCCACCGACCACTAATTTATTACCATTTATGTCCTTCATATACGCGCTGACGGGTGGGCCCTATGGTAATGTGCGCTGCTGAATGTGGACCGTTTGACTGGTCAATTGATCGTGTCATCAACAAATTACGGAGCTGTACGGTGAGCCAGTGACCGTATGATCACCCTAAAATGTATTTTATTAACACAGTACAGACTCAAACTACCATTTCTTTCTTTCATATACGAGCTGACAGGTGGGCCCCACGGTTATGCGCCCCGATGGTGCAACACTAGTTGCGCCACGTGGAACGTTTGACTGGTCAATTGATTGTGTCATCAACAAAATACGGAGTTGTACGAGTGAGCCTGTGACCGTCTAATCATGACATGTATTTTTTTAACACGGTACAGACACATGGGCTCATATATACGCGCAAGCACTCACCGCTATAAGCGCACACATGCATACCCTACCCCTATGAGCACCTTCGAGAGAGTGGGCCAGCATATGATCTTGAGATTTTACGAAGTCACCATAGGTGCCTCGTAGTCGAGTGGAACGTTTCCTCCCACTGAACGCACATCGCCAGAAAATACTGAAATTAACCTAGGATAAATGCGAGCACCGGGACTTTAACCCTTGTGGGTTCGAGAAACCACTGTCCTCCTAACCATCCAACCAAGCACGACAAAATGTATGTGGTGACCGTGATGAGCTTATTCTGAAGTCCAGTGCTTCAAATACAATGACCGTAAGTGTCGTCAACAAAATACGGAGCACGCATCAAATGCAAAGTCCGTTAGTGTGATCAAGAAAATACGGAGACGTATCGTGAGCTAGATACCGTATGATCACCACGAGAATGTATACGGTGACCGTAATGAGCATATTCTGAACTCCAGTGACCGTATAGTGCTTTAGCTTGAAATACAGTGACCGTCATGCGTGAATGTGTCGTGGGCATGCATACTATTAGAGGGCCGAGAGATAGTTTGTGTGCGTACGTGAAAGTGGTGTAGAAAGAGGGGATGTGCGGTGGAGACAAGGAGAGATATGCCCTTCGTTTCTCTTTCCCGTGACTAATATTTTAGGAGAATATATAAACATTCACAATGCAGAACAAATATTTTTTGATGCACCATGCAATTAACTTTCATGTATAACATTGTACTATTGTATATGCTTATTTTCTTAGTGGCCGATTGCGTGTGTGGTGTGGTGGGCACATCATTTCTAGTTGTGGTGGGTCAACATGAGGACTCATGGGTCGGTTCCATCCTGCGCCACATAGGTTGGATCGAGACGCGTTATACGAAGACCCATGTGGAGGACTCGGCGTACAACACGAAGCTAGCTACCAGAGTCGTGGAGGACTCTATCCCCACTGGTGATAAGCCGACTATATATGATTTGTAACCCTAGGCCCCGGTATGTTATAGAAGCTCGGGGGCTAGTTCGTCGATAGTATACACACACGCACAATGCCTGGTATTCACTTGTACTTTGTACACACCCCTATCACTAATATACAGTACCAGGAGTAGGCTTTTTCCTCAACTGCAAGGGTCCGAACTAGGGTAAAACTTTGCCTCGTATGACCATCCAGCCTAACCGTCCGGGATATCCTACCGAATGATATGATGGAATCACATCTGCCAACTACTAAGAGAGAGGCGTGTCTGGGGGGGGGGCAATGTGTGCGAGAGAGGCCTAAAGATAATGTGCGTGCGGGAGACACGTAGGCACATATATGTGCGTATAGAGGGCTAGTAGAGACCGTGCGTGTGTATATATGCCTGTGAGAGAAATAGTGTTTTCCAACTGAGATTAGTGAAAAGAGTGGTACATAGTAGTCAGAAAGAGAGAGAGAGAGAGAGAGAGATACAGGGAGAGCATGTGCGTGAGACTCCCCGACACCCCGAGAGAGAATGTGAGCATGTGTGAAAGAGAAATGCCAATGCATATAAAGTGTGTGCACTTATGCGGTACATAGAGAGATATATAGCGCGTTTGTGAGAACGGGCCGAGGCATAGTGCATCTACGTGTAAAAGGCGGTTCTATGCATTAAATTAAAATATAAATGGCATTATTATTTTTGGATGAGATCATGAATTTTGCAAATTGCGTATGGACGAAAATCGGTCTATCAGACACCCGTACTCTATTGAATTCTAGCATGCGCATGTGTTTATTTCATATTATCGATCCATAGAGTGAGAGCGGTTTGAGATACAGGCAATGGATGCTTTTGCAATTCATATATAAACATTAATTAGTGCACTCCATGTTGTTAGTGTGAAGCACTTTATACATTTGTCACTTGCATGGATACATTCCAAATTGCTAGCTACGAAATAGAATACATGTCGAATTCAACATAAAGGGGGTTTCGAAGATTCGAATTCATAGGAAGTGCATTCATCTATTTGAACCCGAGATAATGGAATTTGTAAATCAGATGTAAAAGGGGGCATCAATCTTTGTTGTGCGTTTGAACATGCTATATATATTCATAAGCATGTCTAACTTTTTTTTGCAACGAAGGAGATTATATCTGGAACCATGCATGAACTGAGGTAAGTTGCATATTTTTTAATATATACTCGTGTACAATGTATATTCAAATGTACCACCTCCATTCCAAAATAATCGTAGCTTTAGGATTTTCAAGAGTAAAGATTTGTGAAGTTTGACAAATCCTGAATGTTCAATTCAAGAGAACCGAAAACGTTAATGCTTCTGCTCCCAAATATTGAACGAAGCGCCAAATAGGCCTCTGGTCACCCGAAACCGCGCGAGACTAATGTTTGGTGGTAGGAAATTACTGTCCTGACTCTGGCCCGTGTAGCCTATCGGCCCGATGTCCAAAGGTCTAAACCGGGGTAGGTTTGTAACTTCACCAAGACGCCAGTCTCAACCGCCTCCGAGAAGCATTCATACGCCGTGGGCGCCTAAACACCCATGCGCTCGGCCGAAATCTATCCCGCCCACATTTGGGACACCTGAGATTACTGTCCTACCCCCAACCCGCAATATGTCCAAAATTTTAGATGGGGGCAAAGTTTGTAACTTTCCCCAAATTTCAAACAAGCGCGTCCCAAACCGAAACATTGTTCCCCCTTAGTTCCCCGCCTCCCTCCGTTTCCCCATTCATACTCCGTGGGCGCCAAAACGCCCTCTCCACCAGCCGTGAAACCCCAGCCTCCTCCGTCCTCCACCCCATAGCGCCCAATCCACCGCCGCCCAACTCCATCACGCCGGAACCGGTACCCCGACGTCGTCGTCCAACGCAACCGCAACCGCAACGCCCTCAAGGACTTAGCAGCTGAAGCCGAGGTAGAGCTGCCTCCACGACGCCGACGCCGACGTGCGCCGTACCAGAACCACTCCGACCACGCTGTCCTGCGCCTCACTGCTGCCGCTCCACTGTCGCAACCGTCCACCGCACCGGAGCTGTTCCCGCTACGCTGTCGTTCGCCACCTCGGATCTGCTTCCCCGCCGCTGACAGACGGCCACCGCACCACACTCAACAACTTGGTCATGGGTTCGTCCAAGGCTGCACCGTCCTGCACAACTTCTCGTTTCCGGCGAACCACAAGAAGAACGTTGGAAAAACAGAAGGACACAACACCGCCAGCAGAAAGAGGTACTCCTCTTCCCTTATTCGTGCAAACCTTACGTCTCTGCTCACACCGTTTTCATCCCACGAAAGAAACTAGTTGAGCGCTTCTTACTGCATCTTCTTCATGATACTAAATGCACAAGGTTTCCTCCCTTTACTATTTCACCTTTGCTAGAGGTCAGTAGCCTGCCTGGATTTCAATTCAGGGTCAGTCGAACCGCAATTAAAAGAAGCAGCACCCGCTTAGGCGCGCGGAGCACCTAGTCCGCCTGTTCGCCGGGGAAGCGGCGCATCGGTGTCTATCATAGGGGTGTGGGGCGCAGGATCTGCTTGCGCCCGATCTGGAGGTTGGCGGGGCTTGAATGGATTGCCGGGGGCGGTGCCAAGCACGGCGGTGCGGTGAGGTCGAGGGGAGGGCGCAGGCAGGGGACTGGGCCGGTGGTCGCTGCCGTTTCGAGGAAGATCGTCAACACTGACTGGCTGGAGGTAGATGAAGGCGATCTGCCCGTTCTTTGTACATCGGACGGTGCAGAAAAAATGGACTGACCTATTTGTTTTCAGTCGAATGTTATTTTCATAGAATCCTGTAGTAATTAGTGTGCCATGCATGTTGTAGAGCTATCATATGTCTCCCGTCATTTATTTCTCACCGACCTGCTATCTGCTACCTTTACACTGTACTAATTGTGCACACACTTCACCCATACTCACACTATTGTTTTTTTATGCATGGGTATTTCAGACTCTGACGCAGTGTTGATGAATGCTGAAAAGAAAAGACAGAAGTCGCTCCAGTGTAATTCGAAGATAAGCACTAAGCATTTCAGCGCTCTAAAGGATGCAGTGTCAGCAGTTGGAGACAGTAAACGTAGCTCTGCAGTTGATGATCTCAATTGCCACACACAACCATCCCAGGTGCTTGCTTTAACTTCGCGCTGTCAAATGTGGTTGCATGTTGCATATGGTGTCTAGCTTGTATTGCTTCCAATTTGGTTAAATTGCATCTGCTTACTTTACACATTATACCTTTGATAATGACATGCCTTCCTGTTTTTGATACATACTACATATGTCTATTAACCATGTTCGTACATCAAACTAATGCTCTTTTGTATCCCTCGTCAATCACTTATGATGAGACAGTCACCCGGGTGGGTTACTGTGAGATGCCATACTCGTTTAAAGAGTGCAGTGTCATCCTCCCCACATGATTCTCAAGAAACAGTAAGGCTAAATGAAGATAGTCAACGTAGCTCTCTAGTTGATGACCGCAATTCCCCCACACCACCATCACAGGTGCTTGCTCTAACTTCGCAGTGTGATATGTGGTTGCATGTTGCATACGGTGTCTAGCTTGTAATGCTTCTAATTAGGGTAAATTGCATCTGCTTAGTTTACACATTATACCTGTGAATATGACATGCCTTCCTATTTTTGGTACACACTACATCTATGTGTTAACCTTGTTCTTACATGAAACTACCTCCATCAATCACTTACGATGAGTCACCTTTATTCGTTGCATATTGCATATTATTTCTAGCCTGTTGCCATGTATTGCTTCTAATTTGGTCAAATACATTTGTTAGGGCACCCTTTTAATTTGGCAGAGTGATATTGGTTTCATCTTTCATATGGTTTCTAGCTTGCATTGATTCTAACAAGTTCAAGCACCTTGTGCTTAGTTTACACTTTATACATCATACATGTCAATATGTCACTCCGTCCTGTTTTTCATACATATTCCATCCTCCTATCATGCGGCTGCCTTACATGAAAGTAGTGTTCGTCAGTATCATGCATCAATGAGTTCTGAAGAGCAAATTTTATTCCTTTTTCTTGTGGGTTTGACTTGACAAGGCAAAATCAAGAAAGAGGAAGGAAAAGAGTAAGGAAGGCGATGATGGTGGTCCTCTGCAGCAACGTAAACGGAGCATCTGTACCGATTCTCCTTGTACTGATAGTGCATTACAAGGTCCAAGTCTCCGCTCCCCTACTCCACCATCCAAGGTGCTTGCTCTAACTTGGCAGTGTGATATCTGGTTGCATGTTGCATATGGTGTCTAGCTTGTATTGCTCCTAATTAGTGTAAACTGCATCTGCTTAGCTTACACATGATACGTGTGAATATGACACGCTTTCCTGTTTTTGGTACATACTATATCTGTCTATCACACCATGTTCTTACATGAAACTACTCTTCTTGTGTATCCTGCATCAGTCACTTATGATGGAACACCTTTAAGTTGGCAGTGTGATATTGGTTTGCGTCTTGAATATGATTTCTAGCATGTATTGCTTCTAGTTTGATGAACGCCACCTATGACGAGACAGTTTTAACTTGGCAGAGTGATATTGATTGCACCTTTCATATGGTGTCTAGTTTGCAGTGCTTCTAATTTGTTGAAGTGCCTTCTGCTTAGTTACCACATCATAGGTGTGAATATGTCAAGCCGTCCATTTTTTCGTACATATTCCATCCTCGTATCATGACTTTGCCTTTCATCAGAGTAGTGTTCGTCAGTATCATGCATGAATGAGTTCTGAAGAGCGAATTATATTCCTTTTTCTTGTCGGTTTGACCTCACAATGCAAAATCAATAAAGCTGAAGGAAATTGGCAAGGCATTGGATGATGGTGGTCCTTCCGAGCAACTGAAACGGAGGTTCTCTACAGATTCTACTCCGCCATCCTCCCAACAAGATTCGCAAGACAACGCAAGGCTAGACAGTCAACGTAGTTGTGTAGATGATGAGCACATCTCCCCTACTCCACCATCACAGGTGCTTGCTCTAACTTGGCACTATTATATGTGGTTGCATGTTGCGTATGATGTCTAGCTTGTATTGCTTCTAACTTTGTTGAATTGCATCTGCTTACTTTACACATAATGCCTGTGAATATGACACGTGTTCCTGTTTCTAGAACATACGTGTACATGATGAGCACATCTCCCCTACTCCACCATCACAGGTGCTTGCTCTAACTTGGAACTGTTATATGTGGTTGCGTTTTCCGTATGATGTCTAGTTTGTATTGCTTCTGATTATGTTGAATTGCATCTGCGTAGCTTACAACTTATACCTGCAACGATCACTTACCCATAAGACACATTTAACTTGGGACTGTGATGTAGGTTGCATCTTGCATTGTCTTCTAGCTTGTACTGCTTCTAATTTCTTGAAATGGCACTTACGACGAGACACTTTTTACCTGATAGAGTGATATTGGTTGCATGTTCATATGGTGCCTAGCTTTCATTTCTTCTAATTTTGTTGAAATGCCTTCCGCTTACTGTTTTTTCATACATATTCCATCCTCCTATCGTACGTGTGAATATGAAACGCTGTCTTTTTTTGTATATATTCCATCCTCCTATCCTGCGCTTGCCTTACATCAAAGTAGTGTTCGTCTGTATCATGCATCAACCAGTTATGCAGAGCTAATTTTATTCATCTTCTTGTGGTTTTGACTTCATAAGGCAATATCAGAAAATAGGAAGGAAAAGAGTAAGTTAGGGGATGTTGGTGGTCCTCCGCACCGACGCAAACAGAGACTCTCTAGATTTGCCACTGCTACTGCTAATGAAGTTGAAGTCCCAAGTCTACATGATGAGTTCATCTCCCGTACTCCACCATCGCAGGTGCTTGCTCTAAGTTGACAGTGTGATAATTGGTTTCATGTTGCATATGTTGTCTAGCCTGTATTTCTTCTATTTTGATTAAATTGCACCTGCTGAGTTCATACGTTATACATGTGCATATGACATGGCGTTCTGTGTCTAGAATACACTGCATCTATCTATCATACCATGTTCTTACATCAAAGTACTGCTGTTGTGTATCCCGCATCAGTCACTCATGATTGGACACTTTTAACATGGCAGTTTGATAGTGGTTGCATCTTGCATTGATTTCTACGTTGTACTGCTTCTAATTTTTCGAATTGCCACTTATGACAAGACACTTTTAACTTGGCAGAGTAATATTGGTTGCATCTTTCATATGGTGTCTAGCTTGCATTACTTCTATTTTCTTGAAAATCCTTCTGCTTAGTTTACACATCGTAGCTGTGAATATGTCATGCCGTCCTGTTTTTCTTACATATTCCATCCTCATACGGTTGTCTTACATCAAAGTATTGCTTGTCTGTATCATGCATCAATGAGTTCTGAAGAGCGATTTTATTCTTTTGTGTTGTGGGTACGGCTTGACATGGCAAAGTCAAAAAAGAGCAAGGAAAATAATATAGTAGGGAGTGGTGTTACTCGTCGGGTGAAACGGAAAAGGATCTGCCGTCCAGATTCTGCTGGTACTTATAGTGCAGTAGAAGGTCCAAGTCCACCGGCTAAATCTACAAACACAGTATCACCTGCTCCACCAGCTGCAGCATCCGCTTCAACTGTACCAGCATCTCAACGAGTTACTCGTTCGTTTGCTCCGGAACTGGCCAGTTCCCAAGCTGCCTTCACACCTAACACTACTTCCGAAGCACTGCTGACACAACAGGACTTGGCAAGATCAGATGAACCTCATGAGCATCAACACCAAGACGGTACCTGACCGAGTCAAGTTGCAGTTGCATGCTCCTTTATATGTACTCTCACAGTTTGATGTACACTAACACTTTCCATATTCGTTGTTGAACTAGCACCACGACGCAAGCGGAAACAGACATCAGGGATAATGCTTGACAGATTAACAAAATCTAAAGGAGGAAGAATGGAGATCCATTTTGAGGCAGGTTTAAAAAGGCCACGTGATGCTACAGAGTCAGCCAAGTTAGTATCAGAGGCAGCCGTTGCCGTTAGGTGTCATGCACGTATCCTCCCAACGTGGATCCAGTACAGGAATGAGAAAGACAATACCCAGTTTAACACCTTCCTTGACCATTTATCCGTAAGTAATGTTATTCATCGCAATTAGTAATATTGTCTTGCTCTGTCCCATACTTTCTAGCTTCCTCCTAATAAGACTCACATTCTTTTTTCAACAGATGAGGTTCAAGTTGGATCCGAAAGATGATGCAACTAAACAAGCATGCACTCATGTTTTTCAGTCTGCTCTGCGACAGTATCGGTACCACCTTAGAAAATCTCACTTTGAAGGCAAGGCTAACAATGAAATCGCCCAAACATCTCCAGTGGAATATATTACAGATGAAGACTGGACAGCCCTCGTTAAACACTGGTCTGATCCAAAGTATCAGGTAGGCTATATGTATTTGATCAGACCACATATTGAACTTGTATTTATGTATGTGCCTTACAAGTGTATCTTCTTCTAGGCTAACTGTTTGAAGAACAAGACCAACCGTTCTAAAGTGAAATTCCAACAGACAACAGGATCTCGTAGCTATATTGCACACTGCGAGGCTCTTGTAAATAGCTGCTACTTCCTTCTTTTTTCTGTGCCATATTATCGTATCTATATTGACTTGTTCCAAATACAGAGGAAAGCCTGTGCGGACCAAAAAGAACCTGAACCGAATGCAGTGCAAATCTTCAAGGATTGCCACACCAGCAAGATGAAGGGCATGAGCACACCAGTTCAAGCCGTGTTGTAAGTCCTTACTCCTCCTGCCTTTGAACTGATTGGTATTGTGATGTGTTCATTTAACTACTTGGTTTGCAGCCAATGTCAGTTACTCTGTTCACTTTTATACACAGTTGTCTTAACGTATCATTTCACCTTACATGGTTTAAAAGAGATGAAGGATATTCTTTTGGTCTTGATCTGTATTCTAGTTGTTATGTTCACGTGCGCACACAATGATAAAATAGCCTGTTTGTTTTATATATGTTTGCCCATGATATGAATGATGTCATACTATGTTCATCCTACTTTAAACCATGTCTCTTTATCCTTAGATGTCAACGTATGTGAGGAAATAGACAATACAGTAGGCATGCTACATGGACATATGTTCCGAAAGTGATTTTATTATTTAGTTGGCACTACAATACATGCTAATGTATTAGAGTAGTTCACCAAAATAAGTTATGTATAAACGTGTAACCTACTTTGTTTGTTTTTGTCTCATTAGTAACTTATCTGGTACACTAATCTACAAGTTCAAACTTTCAGGAAGCTATGGAAAAAATGATTGAACAGCCACAACCACCTGAAGGTGACGAGGCTACCACAGGCACAATGTCACCTCTTGCTGCAGTGCGTCAGTATCTCTCCACTAACAGTGCAAAAAGCACCTTCCTGCGTAATTCTGGGTTGGTTGTCAAGGTAACCTCGTCCAAATCGCATACTGAACAAAATCTTCCTGCTAGACAGAGTGATATATCTGTGCTCCAGGCACAAGTCTAATCCCTAATGGACGTCGTTTTGGAAACAATAATAGTGGTTGACAAACGTCGTCAAGATATGAATGGTTTTGAAACCAGACTATCAGACATTCGCTTCGTTGTACAAGAGCAATGGCAGAAAAAAGGTGAAGATCGTGCTGCTCCATCAGATTCTACAACCTGAAACATTAGCACTCAGGTCAAATGATCTGTGCTTCTATACATCTGATGGTGCTTTTATCTGCAAGGACTGTAAACTTTATGCCAACAGGCCTTTTGTTGTGATACAGCATTTATGATGCTGCCAAAGGCTACAATAATTATGACGCTATTTTTGTATAGTGTAGGTTTATCTTAGTAATGTATTCGGCCAAAAGCTTCATAGGAGCCCAACATGCCAACATTCGTCGGGCCCATTCCAATTGGGCTAAAAACGATTATGGGCCGAAATTTGCATGTAGCCCACTAAAAATATCTGGGCCTAAATCAGCATAAGATATCATATTTTTCTGGTAGGTCTGTGCCCATAGTGGGCCTTTAACAGGCCTAAACATAATTTGGGCCCTCAGTAACAATAGGCCGTTTACAGGTGTAAATATCTCGAGCCCATAAAAACATGGGCCTTTAAAAGACCGAAAGTGAGATTGGGCCCGTTTACGATGCGGATCTTTCACAGGCCGAAATTCGGACGGGCCGTAAATACGCCGACCTAATACACGGGCCTTTAACAGGCCAGAAGTTCAGTCGGGCTAGATTATCGCCATTTTTATATGGGTCGTTAATGGGCCCGATGTGACGTTGGGCCACATATGGCCCATGGATTTCGTCCGACGTTAACAGGCCGAAAATCACAACAAGCCGAAAGTGGCCCGAATCTATAGTGGGCCTCTAACAGGCCGAATGTCACACATGGCCGAATATGACCCAAATCCTTCATGGTCGTTTATCGGCCGAAAGTTTCAATGGCCTGTAAATGGGCCCAAATGAAGCAGGACCTTTAACAGGCCGGAAATACACCGGGCCGTAATTCGTCCCATACACTTAGCGGACTGTTAACGGGCCAGAATTGACCATGGGCCGTGACGATGACAAGTTTAGGACAGGTCGTTGACGGGCCGATTTGACACTAGCCGTACGGGCCTTAACTGAGAATGTTGGGCCTTTAGCTAGGCCAGCCCATTATGGTCCGCAAAATCTCGCGGGCCTTTTGCTGGGCCGGCCCATTACGGCCAGCAAAATCTCGCGGGCCTTTAGCTGGGCCGGCCCATTATGATATGCAAAATCTCATGGGCCTTTTGCTGGGCTGGCCCATTATGGACCGCAAAATCTTCTGGGCCTTTAGTTGGGCCGGCCAATTTAAACTTTATGGGCCACTTTTGGTCCGGTCCACGTGTCAACATATCATAGGCGCATCTCGCCCATTGGATGAGTGACACCTGTGCCAACGCGGAGCTGGCACGTGTTTCCGTCAGCTAATCAGAATTTTACACATGGAAAATCCCCATTGGTCCGGGCTGTTAACGGGTTATCGGATCCAGAACCAGACCCGATAGCTTAACGACGTTCCGTTACGGTGGATGCCACGTGTCAGTCACCCTTGACGAAAGCACTTCTGTGACGCGTGATTTATTGTCATGGAAGTGGACACTTCCATGATAATTTTGGTAATGTCATGGAACACTTCTACGATAGCCCAGGTATGACTATCTTCATTCTGTCATAAATTTGTCATGGATGTACATGCATGACAGAAAACGTGACCTACTGTGACAAACACGTATCATCACGGAAGTGTATTTTTTTTTTGTAGTGCTACCTTGAAGACTTACCGGAGTGATTGGGCAAGGACTAAGTGTCCTTAGCTCAAGGGGAATAAGGTGAAGACGCGGTCTTCTGAGTTGAATCTCAGCCTCCCTAACCAGACGTACAGTTGTCACAGCAACTGGAACTGGTCCAACAAATCCCTGTCCTCTCTAAGCTACTGGTTCTATCTTCTCCCTCTCTTTACTTACAGTTTTTCTTCGTGAAGTCGTTGCCTGCCTGCTTGATCTGATTGACTTCACTGTGTGACGACTATTGTTGTTTGGATTCATTCTCTTCCAACTTGGTCCATACTACCTAGATGCTAATAGTCTTCGTGCTTTCACTTCATTGCTTACTTGACTATGACTTGTCTAGTGTAGTCTACCTTCCGCTGCATATCAATAGGTTCATTTCTATTGTTTGTCTTCAAAGCCTCTGTGTTTTGAAGACTTTGATTAAAATCGCCCATTTAACCCCCCTCTAGTCGATAACTAGCACTTTCAATTGGTATCAGAGCAAGGTGCTCCCTTGTTCTGTGTGATTCGGTTTAACCACCTGGAGTTTTAGCTATGTCGACTGCAGGGATAATTAAAGTCTCCGCTGCGTGCCCTATCTTCGATGGCACTGATTACCCCTACTGGAAGAATAAGATGCGTATGCATCTTGAAGCCATTGATGTCGACCTCTGGTATGTCGTCAACAACGGCATTCCCAAGGCCGGTGAAGGTGTCACCCCTGCTGATGTCAAGAGGTTCATTCAACTGGATTCCACTGCCAAGAACATCATCTGTGGTCATCTGACCAAAGGACAGTATGGCCGTGTGAGTGCTCTGGAAACTGCGAAGCTAGTCTGGGACTAGCCCTCCAAGGTCAATGAAGGCGTCTCAACCCAGAGAGACTCAAGGATCAGTGTTCTTCGCAACCTCTTCAACCGCTTCAAGAGAAATGACAATGAGAATGTCCAGCTCACATTTGATCACCTCACTGATATCACAAATGAGCTTCGTGCACTCGGCGCCACTGAGATCACCAAGCATGAAATCGTCAAGACACTCTTGAGATCGCTCGACAGCTTATTTGACACCCTGGCCCTGATGATTCAAGAACGCCCTGACTTCAAGACTCTCGATCCGTCTGACATACTTGAGAGGCTCAACACACATGAGTTCCAGTTATATGAGAAAAGAGATATCTATGGTCCCAACTATGGCCGAACTCGCGCCTTGAAGGCAAAGGCTGTTTCCTCGTCTGAAGAAGAATTTGACTGCAGTTCTGGGGATCCTGAAAACAGTGGAAAGGAGCTTGCTATGCTTGTGAAGAAGTTCTAGAAATTCACTAAGAAGAAAGGCTTCAGAAAGTCTTCAAGATCCAGCTCAAGAAATGATGAAGCTTCTACTCATGACCACAAGAAGAGAACATGCCACAAGTGCAAGAAACCTGGTCACTACATTTCTGAGTGTCCCCAGTGGGACAACGAGAAAAAGAAGAAGAAGAAGAAGAGCAAGGAATATGATTCTGATGACAACAAGAAGAAGAAAACCTCAGTGTCTTCTTCCAAGTCTTCGTCCAAGTCTTCATCATACAAGAAGAGCTCATCTGGCAAGGCTCGTGCATTTGTTGGCAATGATGGATCCAGAGGAGGAGTCTGCTTCTGAGGAGGCGGTGGTGGAGTCTGAGGAGGAGTCCGATTCAGGCGTGGCAAGCCTGGCTCTAGCCACAGCCTATGTTGCCAAGTCCATCTTCAACACTGAAGACAATGGATCCGTCACCAACGCTGATGCTAATGATAAGGACGACTCTGCCCCCACCTACTGCTTCATGGCATGCGGTGCCAAGGTAAATTCACGCGATGCCTACTTTCAAACATCAAGTGAAGATGACTCTGATTGTGAATCCAAACCTAGCTACAAAACGCTTGCTAAAATTGCAACTGAACAACAGAAAGCTATGGAACATATTCAGAAATTGCTAGACAAAAGCAATGACCTGTTGGACGCGGAAATGACCCGATCTCAGTCCTTAATTGAAGACATAAAAAATCTTCATGTTAAGTACTAGGAACTTGAAAGTCGTCATGAAACGCTCTCAACAACTCATGAAAAGCTTTCCTACGATTATCTTCAAAGGAAGCAAGAACTTGAGAAATTGAGAGCGGCTCAGGAAGATCTTCAAAAGGAGAACGAGTCACTTCGTGCTCAACAGATCAGTCCCGCTCAGGAAGGATTTGATCCACCATGTCTAAAATGCTTTGAGCGTGATAACGCTACCTCTGTTGTTGAATGTTCTACTGCTGCTATAGTTGCAATATCTTCAACTGCTGATGTGGTAACTAACCCCTCAACTGAGGATACCACTACTATTGCTGATGAGAATGCTAGGTTGAAGACATTGCTTGAGACAGGAATGTACAAAAGTCTCAAAGGGCATCAGACACTATGTGATGTCCTCAAAAAGCAGATTCTGAACCGAAACCCTAGGAAAGAGGGTGTTGGGTTCGAGAGGAAAATGAATGTTGATGGTTCTTACTGGAAGCCTGAGCAGTACCCCAAAACCACATGGGTTGCTGCAAAGGGACCTTCAGTGGATCCATCCACCTTATCTGGCCTCACTTGTGCTAACCCGATTATCATTGATGAATCCTTTGATGCAAACTATAAACTGTTTAAGAATCAAAATGGTGAAGTGTTTGCCAGGTATATTGGTACTAACTGCAGGAATGGGCCACCTATGAAGAAGATCTGGGTGCCCAAAAGTTGTCTTGAAAATCTTCCTGTGAATGTCGTCATGACACCACCAGGGAAGAAGACAAACCCCAGACCAAAGGCTTCATATGGTCCAATGGCTTCATACAGACAGAGGACTCACCAGAGTCACCCTAACGCCAATGTTTTGGTGGGAAATCATATTCAAACTTCTGAATATGAGCGTGTTTCTTCAAACCGCTATGTTCACAAAACTAAGAACTTTTCTGCTTTTTCATATGAGTATTATTCACCTCCTGCAAGACTATTTGCTAGGGGTCCAAAGCCGAAGTTCTCAGATGATGCACTTAGACTCATTGCTTCGAAGCCACCCCTGAAAATGTGGGTGGTTAAGAAAACTTAACTCTCTTTTGCAGGGAAAGGTCTCCAGCCGGAAATCAAAGGCGTCTGATGTTATTGCTAGGGACCTAAAACAACTTGTAGGGTGCAAGATAAAATGCCCAAATGGTCTTACTATGTATTTTGTTCCTGAATCACTTGCCAATCATCCTATCAGTCCTAACCTGGATCTGAGCTTTGATAATCCGCTTGTTCGTCAAATGTTTATGCTTCACAATAACCTTGGTGAAGCCTATCCCCCTAACTGCACTGTAGGGTATGACACCACATGCTTCAGAATGGATTATGGATAGTGGATGCACTAATCACATGACCGGTGATCGAAGTCTTCTCATGGACTCAACCTTACGTCCATCTGACAAGAGTCACATCACATTTGCTGACACTGGTAAAAATAAGGTATTGGGTCTAGGTAGAGTTGCAATCTCAAGGGATCAACACATGGACAAAGTGATGCTTGTTGAATCTCTTGGTTTCAACTTAATGTCTGTCTCAATGCTTTGTGACTTAAACATGATTGTAATATTTGGAAAATATCGTTGCCTTGTTCTAATGGAATCTGACAAATCTCTAGTCTTTGAAGGGTATCGAAAAGATGATCTGTATAGGGTAGATTTCTCAGCAGGACCACAGTTGGCCGTATGTCTTGTAGAAAAAGGTTCAGAGTGCTGGCTCAGGCATCGGAGGCTAGGGCTTGCTGGCATGAGGAACTTGTACACACTCGCGAAGAAGAAACATGTGGTAGGCATCGAGGGCGTCAAGTTCAAGAAGGATCATCTGTGTGGTGCCTGCGAAGCTGGAAAGATGACTAGGGCCAAGCATCCCTCGAAGACAATCATGACGACATCTCAACCCTTCGAGTTGCTTCACATGGACCTATTTGGCCCTACTCATTACTCTACTCTTACTACCACTGCTTGTCTCTATGGCTTCGTCATTGTTGATGATTATTCAAGATATACATGGGTGCATATAATTCTCTACAAGAATGAAGTGCAGGATGTCTTTAGGCGATTTGCCAATCGTGCCATGACGAACTATGGCATCAAGATCAAGCACATCAGAAGTGACAACGGCACAGAGTTCAAGAACACCGGCCTCGACATTTATCTTGATACATTGGGCATCACTCATGAGTTCTCTGCTCCATACACACCTCAGCAGAATGGCACCATGGAGCGCAAGAACAGAACACTCGTTGAGATGGCTCAGACGATGCTTGATGAGTACAAGACTCCAAGGAAGTTCTGGCCGGAAGCCATTGATACTGCATGCCACGTCATCAATCGTGTTTTTTTCACAAGCTTCCAAAGAAGACATCCTATGAGCTTCTAACTGGTAAGAAGCCAAACGTCAGTTACTTCAGAGTATTTGGTGCTAGGTGCTGGATCAAGGATCCACATCACACTTCAAAATTTGCACCAAAAGCACATGAAGGTTTTATGATTGGTTACGGAAAGGATTCGCACTCCTACAGAGTCTTCAACCTCTTTCACTATAAAGTGGTTGAAACTGTGGATGTGCGGTTCGATGAAACTAATGGCTCGCAAAGAGAGCACCTGCTAAATGTGCTAGATGAAGTCCAACCTAGTGAATCCATCAAGCTTATGGGTACTGAAGAAATCATACCTTCAGAGGGACAAGCTGAAGAAGAGATCATCATTGCACCAAGCAACCTGAAGACAATGCTCAGCCTGAAGCTAATGCTGAAAATGAAGACAATGATCAGCAAGGGAAAAATCTTCATCCAGTTCATCCTCGTGTTGCAAATGAAGTATAGATTGAGAAGATAATTGATAGCATCAACTGGTCCACTCACTCATTCAAGAGCAACACAGCTAGCAAATTTCTGTGGGCACTTTGCTTTTGTCTCCATATCTGAACCCAAGAAAGTTGCTGAAGCCTTCATGGAACCTGAATGGATTCAAGCTATGCAAGAAGAGCTTCAACAGTTCAAGCTGAACAAAGTGAGGGAATTAGTCAAGCTTCCTGACCCTCGCAAGCACAATATCGTTGGCACGAAATGGATCTATCGCAACAAACAAGATGAACATGGTCAAGTCGTCAGAAACAAGGCTCGTCTCGTTGCTCAAGGATACACTTAAGTTGAAGGGATTGACTTCGATGAAACATTTGCTCCGGTGGCTAGGCTTGAAGCCATTCGCATACTGCTAGCCTATGCCAACCATCACAACATCCTCCTGTACCAAATGGATGTGAAGAGTGCATTTCTCAATGGGAAGATTAAAGAAGAAGTATATGTTGCACAACCACCTGGCTTTGAAGATTCAAAACATCTTGATATGGTATACAAGCTCAACAAGGCACTGTATGGCCTCAAACAAGCCCCTCGTGCTTGGTATGACACACTCAAAGACTTTCTAAAGAGCAAAGGCTTCAAAACTGGTTCCCTTGATCCCACTCTCTTCACGAAGACATATGATGGAGAATTGTTTGTGTGCTAAATCTATGTGGATGACATTATCTTCGGCTGCACTAACAAACGATACAGTGATGAGTTTGGACACATGATGCAAGAGCAATATCAGATGTCCATGATGGGTGAGCTGAAGTTCTTCCTCGGTCTTCAAATACGTCAGCAGAGCAACGACATCTTCATATCACAAGAGAAATACCTCAAAGATTGCCTGAAGAAGTTTGGAATGCAAGACTACAAAGGACACACGACGCCAATGCCAACCAAAAGTCATCTGGGCCCCGACGACAATGGTAAAGAGTTCGATCAAAAGGTATACCGCTCCATGATTGGTTATTTACTCTGTTTATGTGCATCTAGGCCAGATATCATGCTTAGCGTTTGCATGTGTGCCCAATTCCAAGCGGCACCAAAGGAATCGCATCACTTAGCTGTGAAGCGAATTCTTCGATATTTGGCTTACACCCCAACACTAGGATTATGGTATCCAAAGGGCTCAGAGTTTGATCTAGTTGAATTCTCAGATGTTGATTATGCTGGTGACAAGGTTGATCGCAAGTCCACATCAGGCACATGTCACTTTCTTGGACGATCTCTTGTCTGTTGGTCTTCAAAGAAGCAGAACTGTGTGTCCCACTCCACTGCTGAATCTGAATACATTGCTGCTGGATCTTGCTGTGCTCAGCTTCTATGGATGAAGCAAACTCTCAAGGACTATGGCATCCATCTGAACCAAGTGCCACTTTACTGCGACAATGAAAGTGACATCAAGATTGCCAACAACCCAGTTCAACACTCGAAGACAATGCACATTGAAATTCCTCATCACTTTCTCAGAGATCATGTCATGAAGGAAGATATTGATATCATTCATGTCCACACTGAAGAGCAATTGGAAGATATGTTCACAAATCCCTTGGATGAGAAAATGTTTTGCAAGTTGCGGTGTGAGCTAAATATCTTAGAATCCTCGAATGTCCTGTTATTGGACACATATCCTAACGGTTATGCATGTTGATGACTTAGATGTGCAACACACGAAGTAAAGTATATCTTCAATCAATGAAGACATACACTCTAAGTGTGAATACATTAATGTGGAATTTGACTTTGGAGCGCCACGATAATTGTGCGCCGTGTCTGGGTCTAATACTTCCTATACGGTGGGTAACGCCACCACCAAACTTTTGTTGAAGTGTTTCATTTGGCGTCACATCTGCAAAGTCTTCGCATTTGGTTTGACTCCATGTTTATCTTCACAATGTTGATTTGGTCTTATTCTTATATATACATATATTTGTGTTCTGTCCTCTACAACATTCACTTATGGCTATGTCTTCATGTTTGAATCTTTTAATCTAAGTGAATGTGATCGGACCCTAACCCCTTGTCTATGCTTCTACCTTAGATTCTATCTATCTAAATCATATGCATTCTTTTGAAACTATCGAATGTCTTCTCTGTGTCCTTGTCAGTAGAAGATACAGAGACAAAAGTTGAATCTGCTTTAATGCTATATCCTTATTGCCTGAAACCCGGAGAAGCCGGAACGACCACCCGATAGTCCAGGCGTGCGTGGGAACATGTAACAACTTTCAATGTGTTGCATGCATGCCACGTGTCCTACAGATGTGAACCGCCAGGGGCACCTGCATAATTGCACTGTGTTGTCCCTTTCCTTATAAATACACAACTCACCGCGGTCACAATCTCTTCTTCCACCGCGCCACCTCGCACAAACCCTAGCGCCTCCGCTAGCTCGCGTCGACGCCGGAGACGAAGCGCTTAGCTGCCGCGACTTCTTCGACGTCGTCCTCACGCCAGCCGCGGACCTTGTCGTCTCCTCCGCCGGCATAGGTGTCTTCTGTCGCCAAGTTAGGGCACGGGAGATTGAACTGCTCGGCCTCCCTCTTCGTCTCGTCTAGCAGTTCGTCAAGGGTAATTAAAACTTACTTTTTACTGCCTTTTTTGATCCGTCAGATCCATCCACTTCAACCAAAACTGGTTTCTAAACTTCCAAATCTAGATCTATCTTGTTCTGTATTATGCTTCACCACTAGTTAGATTCCTCACTTGTACTTATTCATGGATTCGTACAAATCTGGAACCAACTCTCTCCAAATAAGTGAATGCCTTCGCACTATGAGGTCAATGTCTTCAAACTGATTTATCTTCAAAATCTTCTGAGAATGCATATGACCTGTTCCCCTTCCCTTGCACCTCTAATGCTGTCACAGGTACATGTCCGTGGGAGAATCCCTTGGTTCTCATAGTCTGCATTCATTTGCAGAATTCTTACAGCACCACATCAACTCTCCTGAAGCCAGTTCCTATCTGACCAGAAGAAGGAAGCCATTCACAGTCTTGAAGCCTTTCAGCTTGAATATAATGGCCACTGAGAAATCAGCTAGAAAGGGCGGCAGGCATCGCCGTGGGGATACAGCCAAGGACTTTCCACCAGATCTCTTTGAATTGTACAAGTCTGATCCTGAAGAGAATTACAATCAGCGCAAAACCCGAATCCAATGGATTCGACGATATTGGGCAGAAAATGGTTCCAATACAAATTCGTGACTGCTGAATATGCTGAAAAGAACGCCATCAAGCGGCCATGGGGAGATATTCTATACAAAAATCTTCAACCCAAGTCCAAGTCCGAAGCCATTGCTCAAGGCTTCTATCCTTGCATGGTCCGAGGACCACAGCCAGAGAATGCCGACCCATCTTCTCTGTTATGGTGTCGCAACGACAATCTTTTCAAGCGCAACTACCAGTTTGCCAAAGATTCTGCTGTGAAGAACAAGAAAAATCTTGGGTGCAACTGCAACCCAGGTCTGTCTGCTCCAAGGGCTGCTGGCACACGTGATGCCAACACCAATGTCATCGGCCCCTTTGACAACTTTGATGGTCTCCTCTCTTACATCGCTGCTCAGAGGGTCACTGTGGAGCAATCAGGTGATGACGCAGATTCTGATGAAGCGCCTGCTCCACCTAAGCCGCAGAAGCAAAAGAAAACAAAGGCTTCAAAGCCCTCTACCGCACCAAAAGCTTCGCGTGTGATGCCATTGGCAACTGCACGTCCTGAACTCAGTGTGCAATCTGAAGATCTTTCTCGTGTCTCCAAGAAGACGGAGAAGCCCAAGAAGAAGAAGCCCATGAAGATTTCTGGGCATGAACTTACTCCTACTGCCGTTCTGCGGAACGAAAATGAAGCCTTTGATTTGTCAAGCGACGAAGATCTTGGTGATGATGCCCTAGAGCTACTAATCAAGAGCAAGCAAGAGGCAGAGATCTTCAATGATCTGCCCCTCTTTGATGTGGATATTCTGAACAACTTCATCGATGAGTGGTTTGACAACCCGAGCTTCAGCATTGATGATCTTCAACTGCCAGTTGATATCAGCGTCACCATCCATGGATCCATTGCTAATGAGCTGGCTCTGGCTTAGAAGATCGTCGAGCTAAAGAACAAAATTGATTATGAAAAGGCTCAAATCAAGAAGAACATGGCCAAGCTCAGCGTGGCCGATGTTCAAAGCTTCAAGGAAACGCTTCATGAGGTCAAAGAACAGTTTCACAAGAAACGTGAAGAAGCAAAAGGTTCAAGAGAGCAGATGAAATACTTCGCAGAGAAATGTGTTCAAGCACACAATGAGGCAGAGAAGCGCAGGGCTCTTGGGCGTCCTGGCATTGACCCCAAGATGGCTGCCAAACAGAAGAAGAAGCCTGCTGTGGCCCAAGCTGAAGCATCAACGCAGGAAGCACCTCGCATTGTCTTCCCTGCCAGCATGACAGACTCGAAGCCTAAGGTCCCCACAGCAGCTTCAGAGCTGAAAAAGACAAGGGCAGCCGAAGCCGAAGCCAAGAAGCGCAAGCACAGGAATACTTCTGATGATGCTCCATCAAAGAAGAAACTCAAGAAGTCTTCAAAGAAAGAGCGTGTTGCGGCCTCTGAGCCTCTTGTTGTCGAACCCATTTCTGTTGTTCGTCCTGCATCCACCAATCAAGAGCATCAACTTGTGATCCACGAGCCTGCTTTCATAGAGGCTCCTGAAGGAGAAGAAGTTCCAGCTGTCGACCCCAACACAGCTGAAGACATTGGTCATGGCGATAATGTAGAAGATGATGAAGTCTTCCTTAGATCGAGCACCAATTGGTATCATCGCCTGTTCTTACAAACAGCAAACTCATCAGCATTGGTCGTCCCTTGACGCCGATTGCTCAGGATGCATCGTGGGCTAATCACCCTCAACAAGACACACCAAGTCAAGATGACACACCCAGTACTCCACCACCTCAAGCCACCACTTCGGTGCTTGACGACGACAACTACATGGTGCATACCACTCATTCACCATAGGCGTCGCCCGCTTTCCGTAGGCTTCGCAAAGGCCCTAGGCCACAGGTCACCATGTCGAGCATTCCAGAAGGAGAAGTGCAACAAAGCTCAGTAGCACACCAAGTGTTCCCTGAAGCCACTCGAACTTTATATGTCTCCGAGTCTGAAGCCAAAGCTGCTGAAGACATTTCGGCTGCATCAGCCGATGACAATCAAGAACCAAGAGAAAAAGAAGCAAAAATGATTGCCTCACCCCCTATTACTTAAGAAGTTGTTCTCGAGGAGAACGTGTCTATGCTCGACCCTCCTGCTACTGAAGAGGTGGTTGAAAAGATTGAGGCAGCCACAAACAACACTACTGAAGCCAATGACGTTGTCATGGCTGAAGACAATGTGGCGCCTAAAGCTAATGTTGCGCCTGAAGCTAGTGTGCAACCTGAAGCCATAGTCAATGTCGAAGCTACTGTTCCACCCCCAAGGGCTCACACTATTGAGCAGGCATATGACCACGGCCAACTTGTCATTGTCCGATGGCCTGTTCTGGTTCCTCCCACTGCTCCCGGACCACAATTTGAATACCACATGGAGCAAAGGCCTCAGGTCCAGAAGCCAAAACCCAGATTGCCAAGATTTCCCGGTGCTGCAGCATCGCCAGGATCGTTCAATGTAAACAGCTTCAGGGCACACAACACATTCTTTGACAGTGCCAAGAACCCGTACTCAAAGCCAAAAATCTCTTCTGATCGCTTCTGGAGCTATTAGCAAGGCAGTTATTACTCATGTATCTTATACAATCAATGGCGAATCTTTCCTCACATGCGTCTGGATTGTGAAGCCATTGCTGGTCTGCCCTGCTTGGAAGAAGCTCTGGACTGTTTCAGAGATGCTAGCCTTCTGCAGTTCGTAACTGACAAAGAGCATTGGAATGAGGAGCTTCTTCTACAATTCTATGCCATTCTTCACATTCGCGGCTACAACAGGGATCTGAAGACTTGGGTCCTTGAGTGGATGACAGGTGATGTGCACCATGAAGCCAAAGCTCAAGATATCATTGAGCTTACTTCCCTGCCCACTCTAGGTGAGCTCTATAAACCTGATTGTGAGCTACACAGGAATGCATTGGAGAGTATATTTCAGAAGCCTGAGCCCAACATGAGTCAGATGCTTAGCATGATGAAGCCTCTGCCACAAGATGCTGAATATCCTAAGGAATTGTTTGTCGAAGACCTCGAGTATCTGCCCCATACCACTTATCACATTGTGAGGCGAACTCTATGGCCCGTCAAAGGGCATTCTCCTGCTGCCAAGCTTGAAGGCACGACGAAGACATTGGTGTTCTATATTCTCAATGGCATCAGCTTCAATGCTCAAGATTTCTTCATCAGGCAACTTGCAGCATCTGGAGTTGATCTATTTGGCTTGAAGTTTTATGCTCCATGGGTGACGCGCTTAATCAAGCTTCACTCTTCTGTCAACTATCAGCCCTCAGCGCGCAACCATCTTATCTTCTTTCCTGAGGTTGATAAGCCTGTCGAAGCTATCTACCCTGAGCCTGCTAAAGAGCCACTTTATCTTCATAATGTTGATCGCCAAAGCTTCTCGCAACCAATTGAGGGAGTTCTTGCTGCCACTCATGTCTATCCTCTGGCTGGTAATACTCGTGCACCTCATCGTGCAACCACTGAAGCCACTGAAAGCACCATTGCAGAGCCTCTTGGTGGATGTTAATCGCATTCACAATCTTGCCACCAAGAACGCATTCTTATCACATGAAGCCTGTCGGAGGTCTTGGAAGATTCTAACATTGCTAAGCTCTGAAGACGATCTTCGCGAAGATGGCTTCATAGAGCGCTACAAATTTGATTCCACGCCTCCCCGGAATGCCGTCCTGCGTCGTACTCCTTCCTTAGAAGACTCGGAGTATTCATCTTCGGCTGCAACTGTTGTTGCGAGAGTCGTCGATGAAGAAGACAATGCCACTTCACCAACCATGACTTCGCAGCGTCTCGACACTGCACCAGGCCCCTCTGCACCACCGGAATCCAACGTCGACCCTGCACCTTCATCTACTCCTGATGGGAACGAGTAGATGCTCTATGTCTTCGAACGTATTTGGTCCTTACTGACAAAAGGGGGAGAAGCATATGAGTTGATAGTCTTCAAGCGGGTCCATATGGGTGCTTGCTATATTTTGCCAAGTGCTTACAACTCTTGTCTTTTGATACATTTGGTTCTTTGGGTTGTAACACTTAAACTTGATGGTCATCTGCTATTCTGTGATGCGATGATAAATTCCGCATTAAGTCATTCCGCAGACGTCCATTTTTCATTATGCATGTCATTATCTTCGTCTTATCCCTATATGCATGATGAATTGTCTTCAAAAGTTGAAGAGGATCTCCACGAAACAAAACCTGCCATGTGCATTTGCATTCAAAAGAAAACTACTTATATGCACAGCTTCAGGGGGAGCCTTTTGCTACTTATGAAGACAATGCCTTAACCCTTACAATTTCACATACTTTTATCCCCGTTGAAAACTTCAACCAGTTTGTCATCAATCACCAAAAAGGGGGAGATTGTAAGTGCATCTAGTGCCACCCCTAGTTGGTTTTGGAGTATTGACGACAAACTTGGTTGAGGGACTAATGTGTTTGTGAGAATTGCAAGATAACACAGGTAGTGGTCCCTCATTGATTCGGTTTACCTACCGGAGATGACCCCTAAAAATGTGTGAAGACATTGAAGACAATGGTGGTATGTGAAGATATTCACAACGAAGATTATGACTCGACAAGACATTCACGTGAAGACTACGGAGTGCAAAGACGTAGTTTTTTCGTAGTTTCCTTTTCTTCTTTGTTGAGTCATAGGAACCACCGCACTGTTAAGTGGGGTCCAAGTGAACAAAGTCAGAGTGACTGAAGTGATGCTCAACCAAATCCTATGTCTTCGAGCGAAGACAATGAGAGCAAATCTTATCCAGAGCTGGATGAGACAACTTTACTTGCAGCCCAAGTCAAGCTGCCGCGTGTGTTTGAAATCTGACCATTGGACACGTGTCAGTTCCTTAGTAACCCAGGGTCATTTCGGACAAATCAGGTCGGGTTGCCTCCTGGCTATAAATAGCCCACCCCTACACCATAAATTGGTGGCTGCTCAGAGTTAGTGCACGGCTTTTGTCGTTTGAGAGCAACCCACCTCCGAAGCATTTGAGAGAGAGATCCTTGCAAGGACAAAGCCGAAAACACCCAGAGCTAAAGAGTGTTAGGCATCACTGAAGTCTTTCTGTCCGCGTGATCTGAAGACTTATTACACTTGAGGACTGTGTATCCTCCAGCCGGTTAGGCATCGCGTTCTGAGCATTCAAGAGTCATTGTGGATTGCCGGTGAACGAAGTCTATGAAGTTTTGGAAGTCTACCTTGAAGACTTACCAGAGTGATTGGGCGAGGACTAAGTGTCCTTAGCTCAAGGGGAATATGGTGAAGACGCGGTCTTCTGAGTTCAATCTCAGCCTCCCTAACCAGACGTACAGTTGTCACACCAACTGGAACTGGTCCAACAAATCCCTGTCCTCTCCAAGCTACTGGTTCTATCTTCTCCCTCTCTTTACTTACAGTTTGTCTTCGTGAAGTCTTTGCCTGCCTGCTTGATCTGATTGACTTCACTGTGTGACGACTATTGTTGTTTGGCTTCATTCTCTTCCATCTTGTTCCATACTACCTAGTTGCTAATAGTTTTCGTGCTTTCACTTCATTCCTTACTTGACTATGACTTGTCTAGTATAGTCTACCTTCCGCTGCATATCAATAGGTTCATTTCTATTGTTTGTCTTCAAAGCCTTCGTGTTTTGAAGACTTTAATTAAAATTGCCTATTGACCCCCCTCTAGTCGATAACTAGCACTTTAAGGTTCCTACATATTCGAAGAAGATCTTTATTGGTCAAACCGCATAACAACATACTACATTCCCTTTGTCATCGGTATGTTAATTGCCCGAGATTCGATCGTCGGTATCATCATACCTAGTTCAATCTCGTTACCGGCAAGTCTCTTTACTTGTTCTGTAATGCATCATCCCGTAACTAACTCTTTAGTCACATTGCTTGCAAGGCTTATAGTGATGTGCATGGCTAGGAAACTTAACCATCTTTGATTAACGAGCTAGTCAAGTAGAGGCATACTAGGGAAACTCTCTTTGTCTATGTGTTCACACATGTACTAAGTTTCCAGTTAATACAATTCTAACATGAATAATAAACATTTATCATGATATAAGGAAATATAAATAACAACTTTATTATTGCCGCTAGGGCATATTTCCTTCAGTCTCCCACTTGCACTAGAGTCAATAATCTAAACTACATTGTAATGAATCTAACACCCAAGGAGTCTTGGTGCTGATCATGTTTTGCTCGTGGGAGAGGCTTAGTTAACGGTTCTGCAACATTCAGATCCGTATGTATTTTGCAAATCTCCATGTCTCCCTCCTTGACTTGATCGCGGATGGAATTGAAGCGTCTCTTGATGTGTTTGGTTCTCTTGTGAAATCTGGATTCCTTCGCCAAGGCAATTGATCCAGTATTGTCACAAAAGATTTTCATTGGATCATCCAGGATGACACATGTGTGCTATGCAACCTTGCACAGCATGAGGATCGGGCTCATCTTTTCTTTGCTTGCAATTTTAGCCAAAGGGTTTGGAACTATCTTGGGATTTCTTGGTCCGTTCAACCGAACCAAACCACATATGATATGGCTCAATCAGTTAGGAGGGATTTCGGTCATCCTTTCTTCACTGAGGTTGTCTTCACTGCTACTTGGAATATTTGGACACAAAGGAATGGGAAGATCTTCAGAAATGAGCAACCTTCTTTTAGAGCTTGGAGTAGGAACTTTATCCATGACATTTCTCTTCTGTCTCATAGGATTAGGTGTAAATATAAAGATAGTTTACTGTCTTGGATAGCTAACCTTTCTTAGCCTCTTTGCTTGTAAGTATCTTTCCTCTCTTTTTTCTGTAAATTTGTATAATTGTAACTATACTGCTTTCTTTTAGTTATTAATAAAGGACTGTGAGGCTGTTGCCTTGCAGTATATAGTCAAAAAAAGATTTTCATTGGACCCGATGCAGTAGGTATTACACTTAGATCAGATATGAACTCCTTCATCCAGACTCCTTCATTTGCTGCTTCCGAAGCAGCTATCACTACAAAAAAATACACTTCCGTGATGATACGTGTTTGTCACAGTAGGTCGCATTTTTTTGTCATGCATGTACATCCATGACAAATTTATGACAGAATCAAGATAGTCATACCTGTGCTGTCGTAGAAGTGTTCCATAAAATTACCAAAATTATCATCACGGAAGTGTCCACTTCCATGACGATAAATCGCGCGTCACAGAAGTGCTTTCGTCAAGGGTGACCGACACGTGGCATCCACCGTAACGGAACACCGTTAAGCTATCGGGTCGGGTTTTGGATCCGATAACCCGTTAACAGCCCCAACCAATGGGGATTTTCCACGTATAAAATCATCATTGGCTGGAGGAGACACGTGTCAGGTCCGCGTTGGCACAGGTTACACTCATCCAATGGGCAAGACGCGCCTATGATATGTTGACACGTGGACCGGCCCATCAAGTTTAAATGGGCCGGCCCAACTGAAGGCCCACTAGATTTTGCGGAACATAATGGGCCGGCCCAGCTAAAGGCCCACGAGATTTTGCGGACCATAATGGGCTGGCCCAGCTAAAGGGCCACAAGATTTTACTGGCCATAATGGGCCGGCCCAGGTAAAGGCCCACAAGATTTTTGTGTGCCATAATGGGCCGGCCTAGGTAAAGGCCCACAAGATTCTTGCGGATCATAATGGGCTGGCCCAGCTAAAGGCCCACGAGATTTCGCCGACATTAATGGGCCGGGCCAGCTGTAGGCCCACAAGATTTTGAGGACCCTAGTAGGCCGGCCCATTAACTGGCTGCCATGTTTTGGGCCAATGCTGGCCCATATTTGATCCGGTCCATTAATGGCCTGCCACGCTCCGGTCCATATGAGATCCGGCCCGTTAAAAGCCTACCACGTTCTGGGCCAAATTACGGCCCAGATCAGGTCCGACCCTTTAAGAGGCTTTGGGCTCAATTATGGCCCATATCAGATTCGGCCCGTCAGCTGGACACTATGCTTTTGGGCCCACTTGCTAAAGGCCCACTTAGTAATTCGGCCTGATATTAGTTTTGGCCTGTTAAAGGCCCGTTTAACATTTCGGCCCTATATTAATTTCGGCCTGTTAAAAGCCCGTCATATAGTTGGGCCTAACTACGGCCCGGTTTGCATCCGGCCTCCTCGCAACCGATATCTGATTGGGCCAAACAAAGACCGAGACAATTTTGGCCTGTTAAAAGCCCGTGATTTGATTCGCACAATCATGGGCCGGGGTTCATTTCGGGCTGCTGCCGGCCCGTGAGCTGTTCGGCACGTTTCAGTCCCAACCTACATAGTGATTGCATGACGGCCCGATTATGTACCGTAATTTTACGGTTTGGCCGGTTTACTGCGAAGATAGGATATATATACAGTAAAATAACTGCAGCATCGTGAATAAGAAAAAACCTAGACTATACAATAAAGAAATTTCGGCATATTACATCCACTGGGCATCAAAGTTCGCCACTATGATAATAAAGCACAAGCAGACAACAGATTACATACACTGGGCATCAAAGATCGCCACCAGTGCAAATAAACACACCGACAAAATAATATACAAAACCGACAGCACTTCAATAGAGTTTAAGAAAGGTTAGCCCTGCTGGGGAGCTGCAGCGCAAGCAGCTGAGCAAGATGATGAGACTGCGCTTGTTCAACACTTATATCTTCCTCACTCTGAAAGATAAATAAGCAGACAGATGACAGGTTTTGCACATAAAAGTATCAGTGCTGACAATTCATCACATTTCTTACTGACGAATGAAGTGACACAGTTTAAAATTGCATTAACACAATATGGTATTGTTCAGGTCAAGACATGGCAGGAAATGACATTGTGAAGGAGTTGGCAGCTTCACGACACCACTGGATTATAGATCAAGAACTCATAAGTATCAATGGTTAGTGTGCTGTCAATTTATACCATTTCAGATTGGCAAATAAAGAGACGGTTTAAATAATAGTAGAATGATATGACATTGTTCATAGTTAAGACATTGCAGAATATGACATTGTGCTGTAGTGGGTAGGTTCACCACACCACTGGATTACGGATGAAGAACAGAAGCATACATGCAGTGCAAAATAAGATCACTTGCTCTGTATAGTTTAATTTACATGGTATGAAGAAGGAACTTGGTTGTACAACTGAAAACTTAAATTGAGAAAGGACAAACTTTTGTTTATGAACTACATAATAAACTTTAAACAAGCAATTTGATGCAAACACCAAAAATAAACAGCTGTTGCAGTCATGCCTAACCAAATATATACTACAAAGTTTGAAGGCTTGAGATGGACAAACTTACATTATTGATGAAGACAGGATCTATAAAGGCCTTGTCCATGCTGATGGGGGGCAATTCAAGAAGTTTACCACAGAATCTTCTTCAAAAGCATTGCCTTTATTGTACATTTTGTTAAGAGTAAATATAGATGTGATAATATACGAAAAATGGAGAATATTTAAGATAAGATGAAGAGTGATGCTACATAACCAAGTAGCTATAAATGTAAGTGCAGCGATACAGGCAAAAGGTACAGCCAAGAGCAATGCACAGCTAAACTTCTTCAGTACCAACCTTATGGTAAGAGTAAATATATATCTGATGTGTAGAAAATGGAGGGCAAAGGATAATAAGCTGCAGAGTGATGGTACATGAACAACTACCTATCATTATAAGTACACTGATAAAGGACAGCATGTACTTATAAGAACAATGCGGAGCTAAAAAACATTGGCATTGGATATATTCTACACTAATGTAACCGTTCATACAGATCAGATAATTTGGAGCGAACAATTGATAAGCAAGATATCATGCATACTGCTGTCACATAATGAACCAGGTATGTATGCAAGTACAGTGATACAGGACAACATGTACTAACAAGAGCAAAGCAGCGGGCAGCATATTTGCGATATCCTGTCGTTCTTGTCAAACCGGAATCCTTCTTCGAGCAGATTTCCTGCAAAAAAAGATCCGTAAGGCACATGCGGAAAAGTAGAAGTTCAAATTGTCATGTGATTTCATAGACAGTACCTCATCCTGGGAACGAGACCAGTGCATAACAAGGTTTTTCCATTCAATGTCTTCTAAATTTAGCACAGGAGACTTCACCGGAAATTCTTTATAGACTTGGCATCAAAGTGTGATTTCCTCAGGTAACACCGATACTGCTGCAATGCTTCCTTGAAAAGCACAAGCAAGCTTTGCTCGTCATGACTATCCAGATTGACCCTCGCCTAGTTACAACAATGTAATGTAAATCATTGATGTGTTCAATCAGCAGAAAACAGGAAAATAATAACCATGAATAACAGCACTTACACGTAAGTTGGACAGGAAGATGTGAAAATGGTGTTTGTCTTCACAATAATCTTCCCATGATGGGAATATATGCACGTAGTCCCTAACAACATTGAAAGCATTGTCTTTTAAACTGGGAATAAATGGAATGGGGTTCCAATCTGCAGGAATTGGCCATCTCTACAGTTGGGATAGGTCTTCGGCCGGTGGACTTGCTGTACTTTTTGCTGGAGTGGGATTTTTCTGTGGTACAGCTGGTGCTATGGCAAATGAAATCGGTATACCTTTTGCTGGAGTGCAGGTCCTGTGTGGTGGGGCTAGTGGTGTGGCCAGTGAAGTATGGGTACAGTCTGCAGGAGTCGGTCCTACGTTTTGTGTCACTGGTTGTACAGCCAATATAAGTGGGGTCCTGTTTGATTTCTCTGGCACCACCATGTTTTTCAAGGACTTTGCTGGTGCTCCTTCAGGTTCGGCAATCACCCTCTTCCTTTTTGATGTCTGATGCACAAGAACAACATTTGAGTGGAAAAACATGGTATGATGACAGATGGAATATGTATTGATAATGGATGGGCATGGCATCTCGACATATATGATGACTAAACTAAGCAGATGGCGGTGCAACAAAGTAGAAGAAATGCAAGACAACATATGCAAGATACCCGCAATCAATAAAACATTGCCAAATTAGAACATGCACCTTGATGGGTGAACAGGACAGGCCATCTGCCTTTGACTCCTCGAGGTTAGAATAGTCATTAGGATCATATTCTGAACAAGAATCAACAGGTGGGGAGCATATCAGTTTCATTGCATCCAGAATGGCACTCAATGCCTTGGTGCCAATTTTGTATGTCATTGTAGTGTTTAGCTTCAAGAGTGGACTGCTGCTAGTGCGACACAAAGCAGCTACACAGATCATAGTGTAGATATAACGGGAAAACCTTAAGCATCAGAGTAAAATCAGCAAAGTGGAACTTGCTGGAATATATGTGCTAGTATTGCCGGTACGGCTAGAAAGGCTTCGGATACCAGCTCTCTTCAAGTGAAGGTGCGGTACTGTTAATATCAGTGTAACTCTCAAAGGCGACACAGCTCCCCGCATTTCCTTGCTATTCTTATAGGATTCAAGTGGGCAGGCCACTACAAATCCTATTCCTATGTTTACAAGATCCTACGAATCAAAGAGGCTCAAAGTGTCCATCACAACCGACCGTATAGACCTCTACACTGCAAATGTCCCTGCTCATCTTCAGTACAAGGAACATACTGTACTACTATCATACTCCCTCCGTTCCAAAATATAAGTCTTGGTAGAGATTTCCACTATGGATCACATACAGATGTATCCAGATACATTTTAGAGTGTAGATTCACTCATTTTGCTCCATATGTAGTCCATGGTGGAATCTATACAAAGACTTGTATTTAGGAACGGAGAGAGTACATATTAAAGAAGAACGGAAGAGGAACATGGTAAAGAAGAGCAAGCAGATTTTGGATAATAAAATGTTGGTTGCGCAGTGCCCACACATGATGAACCAGAGCGCATTAAGAATGCAACTCCCAGCTGTCTCTCGACCATTTCAGGCGGTTGGATGAAGATCCTACGTCTCCTAACCCTTCTTCTTCCTCGTCTCTGATTCTTCCCATACAGAACACCGCACGGGCCGCCGGCCGGACCACCGGCCCCCACCGCCTGTGTTCCTCCGCCACCCCCACCCCCACCCCGCCCCAACCCCCACCCGCGTCGAGTTTTCTTCGTTCGGCGAGGCCCCACAACCACCCGAGCCCCTTCGATCGCACCGGCGAACTCCGGCGAGCTCTGAAAAATCGACTGACCCAATTTTGAAATTTAGTCTACTGTGATTTAACTAGTGTGGAATATAAAAGGGGAAAACCATAAGCATTGGGAGTATAGTGTTGAGCGTGCCATGGCGGATCTGAAGGTGCAAACCGGACAAAGGCAACTTCGCAACCAAGACAAGAAATCAGAGTAAAGCAGTGGCGATCTATTTTCTTGCTGCGATAAATAAGTTGAGCAGATACGAAAGAGTACCGCCTCTGGTGCGGCGCCGTGTACGCATCTGCTGAGAATTTGACGGTGCTGCGGTAGCGATGGCTGTCGGCGGCGTGGAAGCAGATCTAGGAGGGTAGACGGTGGCGGCGGGGCGCGGTGGACGAGACGGTCGTAGGAGCGGCGCCGGCAAGGTGGACGACGGCGGGGATGAAGCGAGAGGACGGGATGCAAGGATCCCGGTCCGAAGCCGTGGATGAGAGAGGTCGATCTCTTGTAATGGACGGCGGCGTCGGGGTATCAGCTCCGGCATGGTGGAGGAGGACGGCGGTGGATGGGGTGGCGGACGGCGGCGGACGGAGGAGGGTGGGGTGGAGAGGGTGTTTTGGCGCCCACGGAGTACGAATGGGGAAAAGGGAGGTAGAGAGGAAGGGGGGAACCATGTATTCAGGGCGCGCTTGTCTCAAATGCGAGGAAATTTACAAACTTAGCCCCCGTTTCAAATTTCTACTACATCACAGCAACATTAGTCGGTTGGGGATAGGACGGTAATCTCGCATACACCGAATATTTGCCGACGAGAGTTTGTTTTTGGCGCCCACCGTGTATGAATATGAATCGGGGAGGGAGTCGATTTCGGCCGAGGACACACTGTGTTTTGGCGCCCACCGTGTATGAATCCGGGTGAGAGGCGGTTACGTCACGTTTGGGTGAAATTACAAACCTACCCCTATCGAAACCTATAGAAATCCAGCAGATAGGCTTTGCGTGGCAGGGATAGGCAGTAGTGATTTCCATCTCGCAGATTTTGGTTTCGGGCGGTTACTGCGACTTTCCCCGCTTCGTTCAAATTTTGCAGAGTGCACGTTTACCGTGCCAACTCAATTCGAATCCCGTTTGTATTCTATTTTTTTCGGGCGGGATCCATTTTCAATTGGAATTACATTCTATATACATCATTTTTTATATATACTTTCAAAAGCACAACACCATTTATACATAAATATGGTTTACAAATGGCATGATCTCAGATTCATAAGGTTGTATCCATCAATTTGGATTTTCAAATATTTGAAACCACTTTATGTTGAAATCCAATGTATGCATTCCTCGCTAACTGTCTCCAATTAATGTGTGTTTCATGCGGGTTTTTTTACTTCTCAAACATGTATAATGTGTTTCACACACGCAACATATAGTGTAATCCCGTTTAGACATTAATTGCATATAAACCATGCATTGTTTGTAATTGAAGAATCTATGGATCACCAATATTGATAAACTATATAACATTACACGTGTGCCCAAATTCAAATGAATATGCATGTTTGATACACCAATTTGCGTTATGATATTATCGATGTCGTGATCTCCAGTTTAAATATTTGAATCCCCTTTAATCCAGATATTCGTCTCATATAGCTATCACTCATGCTTATATAGGACTATCTCTCTGGACCTATACGCGTTCATCGTCTCTCAGGTATCTCTCGTGCTACCTGTATGTCGACAATGATCTTTTATCTTCGTAACACACTGACGGTACTCTCTCCCTCGACCTTCATCACTCTATCTCTCTCTAAGTATATCTCGCTCCCTGCTATGTGTCTCTAACTATGATTCTCCATGTGGAATCTCTTTCTCTCACACAAACACAAAACTTTGTCTCCCGGGGTCTCATTTCTCTCTACTATTCCCATGTGTGCCACTCGCACACCCCTCATACAGAGATGTCTTTCGCTCCTTAGATATGAGAACCTACGACTCTTCCTCTTCAATATCTCTTTCTCACACACAAACACAAACTCTGTCTCCCAGGGTCTCATATTTCTCCATTGTTCTCTTGTATGTCGCTCACACACACCCTCTCTCCCTAGAGATATCTTGCGTTCCCTCGTATGTCTCTCTAGCTATCACTCTCGTTGTGAAATATCTTTCTCTCTCGCAGACACAAAACTCCGTCTCTCTGGATCTCATTTCTCTCTGATATCTGTTTGTATGTGACTCACATGCACCCTCTCTCTATCTCTCTCACACCCACACACATAACCCAGCCTTCTGATCCACTCGACTCCTATCTCTAACGCACACTAGCTAGCATCTTTATCTTTCTATTTATCTGTTTCTCCATCAACCTTCTTTCTCGCCCTCACTCTTGATTCCTATCACGCACACTACATATGTTTCTCTCTACATGCAGTCAAGTGCCCTCTCACACACATATATAACTTCACCCTTTGAACCACCCGACGGTCATCTCCAACACCCAAACTAGCGGATGTCCCTCTAGCTAGCATCTCCATCTCTGTATCTATCTGTAGTTTCTCCGTCAACATTTCTTTCTCGCACGGAGTCTTGCTTCCTATCACCCACACTATATATGTCTCTCCATACATATGCATTTATAGGTTGGTCTCTTTTGCACAATCGTTGCGCCTCACTCCCTCTGCTCGCCATAGATGCATGCTCCAGCCCACGCCACTATCTCTTAAAGACAAAAACACATGCTCAATTGTCGGGCCTTCTTCCCTGCATTCTCACATGCATGCATATTGTCATACCGATCCGTCTCTCCCATGTCGTTGATCTTATGACTTATGTCTTCTTTCTTTTATCTCGATCATGCGCGCGCGCACACACACACATCCCACGTATACATGTATACCTCTCACACATGCACGTTCAAGGTCTCTATGTCTCCATACGTAGTTAATTACCCTCAATCCTAACGCCACATCGAATCGTTCTCCTCTTTTGTGCACATAACTTCCGCCTGGATGGGTAAAACACACACTCACACTTAACAATCTCCTTCTAGCTACCCCCCCCCCCGCCTCTCACTCTTCCCCTATATCCCCGAAACCAATAAGACCATCCCTTTGTTTAATTCCCGCCTACATGCACCATCGATATATAGTAGTCTTCCTCGGTGTCTCTCGAACAAACACGTTCTCTCGATGTCGACTCCTCTCACGCGCACACACCTTCTCTTCCCTCTCTACGGGCATTTTCTCTCTCGCACCCCATCGTTGGTGGCCTCTGCCATACACATCACCTCTCTATGATGAAGCCATGCACACTTAAATTACATCCGCCACAGAGGACCCCGCGACACACACACACACGCACACACACACACACGCACGCACCCCCCCACACACTAAGACTCCATTTCTCTCTCTCTCACACACACACAACACACACACGCACGCACGCACACCCCCACACACACACTAAGACTCCATCTCTCTCTCTCTCTCACACACACACACAACTAAGACTCCATCTCTCTCTCCTCTCTCTCTCTCTCACACACACACACCACACCACACACACACTAAGACTCCATCTCACACACACATGCTCTAGGCGGAGCATTTGTTCCTACCACCCTTCATCCAACCTTACCCGTATGATAAACAATCACCTTTATTTACTTGCATAACATGGACAAATTCCACTTTACTTTAGTAGTCAGCAAACTTATCATCTGTACCCTTATAAGAAAACGAGTTGGCGGTGATGGTGTGCCTGCCATCTTGTAATACAGACCGTATGATCTATATCTGAGGATAGAAAGCAAACTATGATAATTTTACAAAAGATACCCGCACCTCTCTCCACATCATTATCTCCCGCAACCTCATTGCTCAGCAATTAAAAAAGGAATAAGTCTCTGGAACAATCTAGCATGCATGGTGGCCGCTGCCGCCTGCCGGCGCCGTCCATCCCCATGCCTCCGCCCATTCCGACCACCAGTCACCACCACGCTCCACTCCTCCTCGCCTTATCTCTCATCTTTCATTTTTTCGATGACATTCTCGAGATACCAGTTTTCCGATAAAATTCTCGAGATATCATTAGTTTTTACACATGGGATTACTCCTGCATGGGTCAATCACAACAGGTGTTCTGTAAAAAAATGCATATTGATGTTCCGTGCAATGCACGAGAATCTTGCTTGTAATTATATAACGCAAATCACGAGCAGGAAGTGACATTTTTTGACACAACCACGTTAACATGGCCACGTAAATCACTAGCTAAAGTAAATACCATTATACTTATATCCCGATGCAAAAGGTTGAGTACATGTCCGAAGAGTAGAGTCGCACACACGCACTCTGTCTCTCAGAATCTCTCTCACACACACACCAGTTACGTGACGCCCACTTAAGCAGACACGTATGTTACAATTTGTGCACCCGCGGGTACACGTGATGCTGCGCATTTATTTAAGCCGGAAGGCGAACCCAAACAGTAGCTGCATTCATTCCCCTCCCGCCGCCTCTTCTCTGGTCGCCGTCGCCCGGTAGCCATGGGCCGGCCGAAGGTAACAACATACGCCATACTCCCGCCGGAGCGGCGCTTTAATATGGAAATTTTAGTGGTCATGCATGCATCTTTTTGTGCTAGCACTCCTATATAAGGGTTGACCGGTCGCTTCCCGCGGACGTGCGCGGGCGGTGGAAGAGGAAGGAGAAGGGAAGCGGGCTGTGGAGTAACGTTTTTTACCACAATTTCTTAGGAAACTGAGTGCAATAATTGAGTAGTTTTGCAAACTACCAGTACTACACCTGAAACGGTTCAAAACCTATACTCCCTTGCCAGCGCGCGCTTCCCGCGTGAAACGGTCAGCGTCGCCCTGGAGCGTCAGTGCCGCATTAATGCCCGGCCAGAGCGGAGGCGACCTCTCACTGGCGCCGGCTTTGAAGTGGCGCGACGGCCGAGAGAGCGCCGCTTCCCGGTGCACGCGACTGCTCCGCGTCGAGACTGGCCATAGGCCCTGTTTGGATCCATGGGTTAGAGTTAGTTTGAGCTAGTTGGGGCTCAAATAGCCCTAAAGTATCCAAGCATGAGGGTTTAAATTGGAGCAAGTTGCACCGAACCCACCAAAAAAAACTATCCCACCCAAGAGGTGCTAACTGGAGATAGTTCTCATTGGGACCACTGAAAAATCACTTTTCTCTCTCCATGAAGTGCATTTATTGTCAATCTAACCCTGTCACCCAAACACCTCTTTGGCTACAGTTAGTTCAGGGTTAGTCATGAGTTAGTCTAACCTCTAGCTAAGTTAGAGTATCAAACAGGAGCAGTATAGGACATGCAAGTTGCTCAAAGCATACAGGCAAATTCGTACGTGAAAGGATTTTTTTCTTTTTGAAAACGGAACGTGAAAGGAATTTTTTTAGAATGCTCTTGGCATGTCGCTAACATGTGATAGTTAACCGACCTCAATAGACGGCAGAAACGCCAGCCCGCCGCACTTTGATAGAGACGAGGAGGGAGAAGCGATACAGGCTGCTGGATTACTAGAGATAGGTGTCGCACGGAAGCCAAGAAATATGGTGATAGCGTGGGTTAGCCATGTACTAGTATGATGTAACTACACTGGGCTGCCGTGTTTCGTACTCTTCCAGTCCACTGTGGAGATGATTGGTTAATTTTATATCGCTGAATAATATTAAATATTATGAGTGCAGACGCTCCACCACGAGGTTCCTTGCTCCTTCTCGGTCGTCCGGAATCTATGTTCTTCCACTCTATTTTTTTACGTGAGCTTTGTTCATCCTTTTGCCAACACGCGAGACATCTAGCATCAAGGTGCACGTGTTATGCAAGGATCGTTCCATCTATATGAAGAACACGTGGGACTGGAACTACGAGACGGACATGTACCCAGGAGTGGACGTACGAACCTGAGTAATGTAGCGCAGTAAGTGAAGTAGAAAGGCACAAATGGTATGAACATGCGTGGCATATAGGGTGTGTTTGGTTGCGTTCTCGTCTCAGCATAGTTGTTCCCTCTTCATGCATGCTCAACTCAACACCCCTCTTCATGCATGCTCTCTTCATGCATGCTTCTAGTGTATTTGTGCTAAACTAGTGTGGACTCATGCACCCTCCATACACTCTACCAAACACCCAAAAGTAGGTCGAGAAGGGAACTCTTGGGCGGCATTTGTCTCTTACTACGTACTACCACTAAATGTTGTACGTGCAATGCACGGTGATGTTATGGAGTACGTGCCTAAGTACTCTACTACTACTATATTAGTTGGAGGCACATATTAACTTTTATATTTGTTTACGTGTATGCCCCGAGACCTTCCAACTAGACGTGTCTTTCTCTCCAGGTCGCACTTTGTATCGTTCATACCACTAAGTACTACTACGTGTGGTCTCCGACCCAGAAGTGGAAGAAGTGGAGACGCTCTACCACGCTGTTTTTTTACGCTGGGCTCTACCACGCTGTTCATGTCCCACTCCTTTCGCTGACGTGTGGGACATCCAGCACGTGCCGTGTTTGGCACCCTTCGTCGTAAGAGTTGAAACGCTAGCATTCATCAGAAATAAAAAATAATTATAAATCGGCAGTGATACTATTTTTTTGCGAACCAATCAGCAGTGATACTATACCACGCGGTTTCCTTGCTCCTCGATATCGGAAAGAATACTTCCGTTCGCCAACATGTGGGACGTCGACCATCCTGGTCCACTTGCCATGCACGCAGAACTCCAAGGGAGAGTCACCCAGGTCGTCGCGCCGCAGTAACAATGACTAATGAGCCGTCAAATCACAGGCCCACTTCCCACTTTGAAGTTGCTCGGACGAAGGAACCATCATGACTTCGTTGAATTCCGCTTCTTGAAGAAAACTACTGTACCAGCAGTACTGCTAGCTACAGTAGTTACTCCAACAGAGGCCTCCTTTCGTTCATAGGATAGGAATATGAAAATCATAGGAAGTGAGATGACATGCATCTCAATTCCTATAGAGAAAGAGATGCCATTTGATGCTTAGGATAGGAATTTTTCCATTTAGTCTAGGCTAATGTACTGGTAATTTGCTCTAAAAACTACAGTAGTAACTAGTAGTATTGGTACATGCTCGTACTCAGACACAGACACACACACTAACTACTAGTACTACTACTTCTCACATGCTGGCCAGACGCCGTCGTTCTCCTTCCCGGCTTTGTCGGCGACACCCCACCGTGCTTGGATCTCCGCCGACCTCTCCGCAGCAGCGCGTGCGTCCTTTTCTTTCTTGCGGCGGCGGGCCTCTCTTTTCTTGAGTGCTTTCTGACTTTTCCGCTCCCTCTGTGCGGCTTTGGCCGCCTCTTGCTCTACCGCCCATTCGGCCTTGGCATCTTCAAATTCCTCCCACATAGTTGTGAGGTCGCGAGCGGCGATGAACTCGGCACGGCGGGATGCCATCGCTTCCCTACCATTTTGTGTGCGGTCGTGGGCGGCGAGGAACTCGGCGCGGCGGGATGCCATCGCTGCCTTACCGGTTAGTGTGCGGCGCGGTGGCATGAACGACGCTTGGTGAGAGCTCTGGGGTGGAGTGGCCGGACAACCGTATAGTGCATTGGTTTGTCAAGAGCTCAAGGACAGAAGACGAAGCAAATTTGGATTCCCCTTCAATCCTGGTCATTTATTACCGAGTAAAATGCATTGGCGGTCATCGAACTTGTCTTGATAGCTCACTTTGATCATTGTATACGAGATATGGTGATTATACGGTCACTGGCTCAGCGTATAGCTCCGTATTTGTCTGGTTGACCAGTCAAACAGTCCGCATGCGCCTCATCAGCTCGTGTTCTTTATCTATCTACGCGGGCCTACCTGTCAATGGAGAAAGAAATACTGTAAAAACCAAAATTATGCGTATGTGGGGAATCAAACCACGGACTCGTCGCTGCAACGCACCCTCGTCAGCCAAATGAAAATGAAATACTTCGCGTCAGACACTCACGCTCACGCTGTCAAAGCATGCTAATGCATGCACGTCGCCCTCTAAATCAAAGTCCTGCTCATGGCGCAACGCAAACGGCGAGCCCATCACCTGCGCGCCCCGGCGGTGCCTGACATTACTGTTTAGACGTTTGATGGAGGCCTACGCGAACGCCGAGCATGTATTCACCTGGCTCAACACCAACGGTCATACTCGGACCGCCTTGCTCATGTATATCGTCCATCACAACGACAATCTATAAAACAGCCTAAGCTAGAGAGGGTACTATGGTAGTATGGTACGGAGTATGTACTATCGTGAGCGACCGATCTTAGTGCCACTGCACACCGAAACCCCTTCCATCGCTAGCGCGCGCTTCCCGCCTGAAACGGTCACCGTCTCTCCAGAATGTCAATGCCGCATTCACCGGACTTAACTGCAGGTGCAATTGGTGTGTCACTGACATGCGGGCCAGATGCCCGTTGGGCCCACATGTCAGTAACCCAAACGCATCTGCAGTTAAGTCACTGAAGCAGCGTCCGCATTCACGCCCGACGAACCTACTCCGGCGCCAGTTGTCCATCCGTCTGCCGCGGCTCATTGCCATTCGCCCGCTATATTAACTTGAGCCCCAGCTCCCAGCCATAGCCAAAGACCCACACTTATTCTCCTCCGGTCCCTTCCTTCTGTCGGCACCACTTCAACCATGGCCTCCTGGCGCTCCGAAGCTCTCTTGGACGTACTGTCGCAGGAGCAGACGAGGGACATCGGCGGCTCCGCTCCGGGCGCGCTCCAAAGCTCTCTTCGACGTACTGTCGCAGGAGCAAACGAAGGAGATCGCCGGCACCCCCCCCGGCCGCCCTCCGCCGCCACGACCACGAAGCCGGCGCGCGTGCGCGGGCGCAGCCGGCAGCGAGGAAGAGTAGTACACGGTAGGTCGCCGCCGCTCTGGTCCCGGGAAGGCCACCGCTACTCCACTCAGTCGACGCCAAGCTTGGTGGGGTAAACATCGGCGGCCGATTAGCCGCTTGACGGCGACGTGGAGGCGGAAATCTTCAGAACCTTGTGCTCCGGAGGAGGAGGTTATCGAGGCGGATGAGGAGGAGGCAAAGGCAATGGCCGGCTTTCTCGGGTTCATGGCCGGACATGGTGGTCGGGCGCCGGCGATCGTTTAGATTAGGTTTACAGTAGGTTTTAGTACGGTTTGTGCGAAATATGTAATGAATTTCGTCCAGTTTGTAGGAAAAGTTTTCGAAATGTAATGAATTTCATCCGGTTAATTTGAAATTTGCTTTGTTTGCACGAATTTCGTCCGGTTAGTTCATATAGTTGTCGAAAGGTATGCGGGCAGCATCGGATGGCATCCATCAGTGTCCTCGGACAGATGCCGGTGTAAATTTGTGGGCCAGCGCTGGAGATGCCCTAACTATCATGCTATAATCGCTAACAATCCTCCATTATTTGGCAGGGAACAGTTATCCCTCGATCAAAATCAGATCCGCGGTGTTTCGCACTCCTCCCGCGTAAGAGTGTAAACTCTTGCTTACATAAAAATGGAGCAAGTGGACGGCACTGTAGCACGTCATATCACTCGAACTAGCCCGCCTAACGAGCGGGAAAGCACCGCCCTCGTCATTTTGTTCTGGATTTCTATCGATCGATCGCGCGAAAATGTTACGCTTCGCAAGTTCTAAAGGAAAAGGCGGCACACTTACGACTCGTACGCGTCGCAACCCCGACAGTCCGGCTCGCACGCCGCTCACCAGAGGGGACACGCGTTGTCTTGCAATTTCACTGACATGTGGGACCGTAATTGAATAAACCGTCGATAGCCGAAATCTAATCGCTCGGCGGGCGTCGGCTGAGAAGAGAGAAACGGGGGAGGGAGAAGAGATCGCCCGCCCGCCGCGCACGGACTCCAAGAAATATATGGTGATAATGTGAGGTGGGCCATGCTGGAGTCCGGACCGCTTCCGGAGCCCGCTCTCACCGCCCTGGCCCCTCAAGACGCCAGCTGCCCGCCGCATGCATGCATAGCAAGTAGTACTCCTTATGTGGAGGAGAGAGAGGCATTGACAAAGTCAAGGAGTGGGCTCTGCAAGAGCCCGTCTCTACACGTGCTCCTAGGTATAAAAAATAATTCTAAAAAAGGCATAAAAACAATTGTGTCTTAAAAAAAGAAAGGTAAAAAACATTTGAGAGGAAATAGATAGAGAGAAAGTGAGAAAAAGCTGTAACCTGGGCATTACATGAGGAAGGAGGGAGTGGTGCACATGCCAAGTTCACTGGGCTGCCGTGTTTCACACTCCTCCGTCGTAACAGTGGAGACAATAGCTTTCATCAAAAATAAACAATGAATACTCGTTGCTCGTCCTCTATATCGGAAAGAATACTTTCATTCGCCGACATGTGGGACGTCGACCATCCTGGTCCACCTGCCATGCACAAAATTATCCTGGTCTACCCCGGTCGTATCGCAGGCCCAACCTTTCCCACTGTAAGTTGTTCGGACGAAGGAACCATCATGACTTCGTTGAATTCCGCTTCTTCAAGAAAACTTACTGTACCCGCAATACTGCTACCACACGCGAAGACTGGACGGCACTGTACCACGTCATATCACTGAAACCCACTAGGCCAAACTAGCCCGCCTAGGTCATCTATTTTGGAACGGAGGGAGTACGTCTCTGCACTGCTATGATTTTGTGTTGCACGTTCTCTGTACTTTTGCTACGATTTTCCTACCCTATGAACCAAATGAGGCCTGAATGTATGTCGACTATTGTCTGATCGATCGCTAAGCCTACAATTTTAGGAGCTAGGGCTATTGGTCGATCGACGAGGGATAAGTATAAGCGTACCACGAGCTCATCAGCCCCAACGTTTCTCTTCGGTGAGTGTTTTGCAAGTACTATAGCTCGCACAGTAGCTAGCCTACTAACACCAAGAATCATCAAACAAGCCCTGCTGATATGATAAACAGTTCAAACTTACATCTAAGCATGCCATATATTACATCAAAAGCTGGTGAGGATACATCTGTTTCCATAACTCGGAGAGGGTTCGCATGATTCATCGCATGATTCACTATCAAACAAAAGTAGCAAGATCCGCCCACACAAGACAGTGCACTAGCCCTAAGATGGTTTGATAACACGCATCGTTCTGGTAATTAAACACAGGGCAATGCAAACTACCCTGAAGGATTAGCGCGACCAACTATTTCTTGTCATCGATCTCTCGGGCAATGACCACAGCACGGACAGCGGCATGGGAATCGATTTCTGGGGCGATGTCCACAGGACTGACCGCGACATCGGAATCGATCTCTGGGGCGATGTCCACAGGATGGACAGCGGCATCGGAATCGATCTCCGGGGCGATGCCAACAGGACGGGCCACGACATCGGAATCATCAAGGACGTCCACCGGCACCTGCACAACCCTAACATATTAGCAAGCACATTGCAAATAATCAAAAACCACAACTATGGTAATAAGCCATTATTTTTTACCTTGTGCAGCTCACCGGGGGATCTCATCCCTCCGGGGGCCATCTCCTCGTCCTCGATGGGGGCCATCACCTTGCCAGGGGAATACTGCTTCTCAACGGCGACTATCTCCTCAAACTCGGTCTTGAGCCTCACATAGGTGGCAATCAGAGTTCCTGGGGTAGGCACGGTGGGGCCCTTGCTGTTCTTCCAACTTTCTTTGAGGAGTTCGTCCGCCAACGTCCTCAACTCTTTGGCCAGTGCTTGTTTCTTGGAGTTCTTCGTCTCCATGGGTTGGCCCGCCAACATGGTCAACTCGTTGGTCGGTGCTCGCTTCCTGGAGATCGCTGTCTCCAGTGGGTTGTCCGCCGGCAACTCTTTGCCTAGTGCTCCAGGATCCATCAATGAACTGACAAACAAAAAGCAATCGAAAGGAAACCACAATCGCAATGAAAACGGGAAAAGAATAGGATGTGAGAATCGGTCGGTGCTTCGCAAAAAGAAGATTCTTGGAATGAAAATATAGCAGCATAACTGATTCGCCCACCTTTCCTTCGTCGGTACAGAAGAAAAATGGCAGAAGTGAGTAGCCTGGAGTGAGGTTTTCTTCAAGAAAGGGAAGAAAGGGCTTGAACGAGCGTTCCAGTGAAATGATGGTTGCTTCGTCCAGTCCAACTTGGAGGCCACCTTACCACTGCTGGTAAAGGTGTGGGTTTTGTGATATGACGGGTCATGACGGCCACACCGGGGTGACAGGTGAGTCTCGACTGTAGCACCTCGCTGTGATTTGGTGGATGGCACGCGGGCCCGGATGCTTTGAAATGTCCCGCATGTAGATAGAGCGGCTAGTCATATAGGAGTGCTCAATATTGTGCACCGCGACCAAGGCGGAGAGGAAAACGAGAGAACTACGTAATTAATGCATGAGTTTAATTAGGGTAGTTTTGTAAAGTACGAGATACATTCCTCCAATCGCAAAATGCCTTGGTTCATGAGATTTGAGATTTGAGCCCTATAAACCGGAAGGGAGGGAGTACTGCACACGGTGTAGTCTAGTCACTTGTTGAAATCTCTAGAAAGGCAAATACTCCTTTCCGGTTTACAGGGCTATACTACTCCCTCCGTCTAGGTGTGTAAGTCATCTTACGAAAACCAAATAGTCCCAAAACACTTAGGCGCGGTGCATTAACTTCTACCTTGTTTCTTGTTTCTTGACATATCAACCAATAAGAGATGAGAGGTGTGCATGCTTTTAATGACTTGCAATGGCTAGTTCATTGCATGCAATGCTATTAATTAGCAAATAAACATTGGTGACCCCAGGAGGAAACGGTGCTAAGCGCGTGGACCTATGCAGAATGAGTATCAACCAATGGATAATGGAGTTTAATTGTTAAACAATAGCAATTTTGTCTCATGCAAGAGCCTGGCTAGTACTCCAAGGAACCGCACCACGCGAGCGTTCGCAACTGCCACGTTCGGGTTGCGCTTGGCTCTTCGCCTCTTCGAGAAGACGAACAATGATGTTACTCCTACTTCTACAGTATCGAATCCACTGCTGCATGTCCGTCCACCTCGTGCGGGAGGGATAGCGTGTAGCGAAAGCTTCTACTTACTGCTCCTGCCTTTGCGTCTATGACAGGTGGGCCCAACAGGTGGTTGGCCCTCCTGTCATGCAGCCAAAGGCAGGTGCAGTTAAGGCACCGGAGCTCAGTCCGCGAGGGAGAGGGCGTTGTAGTAATCAAATTTCTCGGTCTTGTACGAGTTGACGCGACACATCAAAGCACTGCACTCGATATAAGTCTTTTTACACATTTCAAATGGGCTACTTCGTATGTAGGAGTAGACATATTCTGCTTCGTATGTAGTCACTTGTTGCAATCTCTAAAAAGACTTATATTTGGAAACGGAGGGAGTACAACGCATGCATGCATGCCGTGACTTTCCTTTTGATACTTGCATGTGTTGATTTGATGCACCTTGCCAAATTTTGACTATAAATTTAACTAACCAAATTTTCATGCATGTCACAAAAAATTACGGGGCTGTTTGGATTGTGACTATGTTTGTCTTATGTTGCCACATTATTTTTCCCACACTTGCCACACTTGCCTAACCTGAGTTGCTCAAATTGTTAGACACACTTTGGCTTGCCTAAGGGAATCTTGCCACAATTTTTGTGTCTATGACATGTGGGGTTCACTGCTAATAAAAAAATTCTTGTCTTAGGTGTGGCTTATAAAAAAGACTTATATTTAGGAACGGAGGGAGTAGAAAATATAAATAATAATGCATGTTGGGGCAACCCACGTTTCCGCTAATTTTAGCCGTGGGCTTGTTCACAATTTTTACGAGGGGGTGGTTGTTCATTTAATGGAGGGACTTGTAGTACCAGACTTGAACGATACAAAGTGCGACCTGGCACACCGTAACACCACTTGGAACAAGCGGGTAGCTATCTCAAAAAACAATCAACAACTAAAAAAACCGCGACCTGGCATGTAGTAGTACACAATTTTAAACGATTGTTTTGATGGAGTGAAAAAGGAAAACTACCCCACTACGTATATATAGGCCGGAGCCTCCGCGCTTGCTTGCTAGGGTTGCTCTATTCACACACTCTCATCCTCTCCAGATCTAAACAAGATAGGGGTAGTAACACTGTCTTTCTCCCTTCAAAAAACACTGGCTTTCTATCCTCACCGCTGGTTACAGATCCGGACGTATCCCCCTCCGCCGGTGAAGGGGAGGAGGGGCAGCGTTTAGGCCGTCGTCGACAGCGAGGGAGGAGACCCACTGCCGGCCGCACCGTTATCTCTGGCCGAGCGCCGGCGCGGGAGGTCCTCCGATCCCTTCGTCGTTGCCTGTGGGCGGATCCGGCCTCCCGCCGCCCACCTATCCACATCCCGACGACCTTCAGGTATATCTTCGTTCGAAACCGCCTTAGCTCTACTTCCCCAGCTCGCTACGTCGCTGCATGTGCATCATTTTCTACCTCTCAGCCCCTCTCGATCGGATGGTCCAACGTCACATATTTTTTCTTCTATTGTTAGAGGTAAAGCTACTTCATGGAGTCGAATCTTGTACTCCCTCCGTCCGAAAATACTTGTCATTGAAATGGATGTATCTAGATGTATTTTAGTTCTAGACACATCCATTTTGATGACAAGTAATTCCGGACGGAGGGAGTACTTGGTTCAAACAAGAAATAAAGTGGGGGTGGGGGAATTTAGTATGTACATCGGACTTGGTACAAACAGGAAGGAAAGGGGGTGAAAGTAGTACAGACTGGTCATCCAACCGGTCTCTTGGTCGAAAAGGGAAATATAGGGGTAACGCTGTACACAGTGGTATGACCAGGACTAGATTTGCTATCCACACATAGGAGTAGGTGGCTAGAGTGAACAAAAATGGGACCAACCCAGATATGTTTCTTGGATGTTTGTTTCTCGGGGCAACAAACTATGAATCACCACTTTATGCCCCTGTTTACGTACATGGTGCTGGACTGCTGGTGCACCCACTGTCCCATGCCCTTATACCAAATATTTAGGCTCCGTTCGGAATAAAGGGGCAGAAAACATAGGTCTTGATGAAAATAGAGGAATAGGAAAGGAATGTAGGTATAAAACTATGGAACAGCGAACCGGAGGAAACTCTCAAGAGAATGTGTTCGGATGGACTACGAAATGTACAGATTTGTTTTTTTAGAGTAGCATGCTTGGCAGTATGAGATGCTATTTGTTTATTCAGCTGCACAGTGACTACTCTTGTCCTCACCTCACGTACCACACATAGGTTGATTTTTTTATTCCGGCAACACAGCACAGCAACCTGTCTAACGCATGGCAGCGAGCGCCTGCCTCGGGCTTCCGCCCAAAAAATGAGCAGCGCGTGGATGTTTCTAATCCTATGGAATCAGTACTACCAGACCAGCTTTCCTATGAAACACTATTCACCTTTCCCGTGTTCCGAACGGTTGGAAGGGAAAGAATACCGTAGGAATTGTGTTCCTACGAAAATCCTGCACCAAACCTGTGAACCGAACGCAGCCTTAGCTGTTCTTAATCTAATGTCCCTGGTAAAAATGAAGCCATGCCACTGTTATAAGCCATGACAAGTTTAGCCAAATGTTTTTGCCTGTAATTGTTTGAGACTCTGACTGTTTCCTCTGTGCCTTTTTGTGCAAACAGGGATATCCAATTCACCTGGTTGCTGTTGTGACCTTTTGGTGCACTGCACAAAACTCTTCTTAAAAGAAGTGACTTTTGTGCTGTTTAACTGGAATGTCAGAATGGAACAGTTGGTTCATTTTGGTGGAACTGCACAAAGGGAGATCTGTGTTCCAATCCTCATCATCCATATTGGCGCCATAACCTTCCTTTAGGTAAGAATGATATTTAATGCATGTGTTCATCTCTATTTTCCGACTGCCATGAGAAAATAATGCTGTTTTTTACTAGTACACTTGTACTCCCTCACTGACAAAACCAATTCTGAATTAGAAGGCCAATCATGTACTTGGTTTCACCAACTGGTGAGGAGAAAGAGAAACAGAGCATGAAGAGGAAGAAGAAGAAGAATAAACAGTGCCAAGGCGATCTTGCTGAAGCCAGAGGCCTCAGTCGAGGCCATTCAAGGGCTCCGGCAACGACTACCTTACATGTGAGACGATCCTCCAGGGAGCCCTTCCACTTCTGCTGTCTCACTTAATTAATTAGGAGTACTTAAGTACCACTAATTTATTACTGCCTAATTTTCCTGTTGGAGTTAAACAAATCTTTAGTAGGACCCTATGCTGAATCATGTACGTGTGTATGTTTGTCTATGGAGGTGAATCATGTGGTGGAGCAGGGAGGGAATATTATTAGTGTCATGACATAATAGTGCTATTGTTTTGCATGTCAATTTATTGCCATTGGTTCAATGAGGCAATGTTTTGCGTATTGTCCATCATGAATTTGATGCTACTGTTTGAGTAATATGCTAATGTCTTCCTATCCTTTCTCACTAAGCTAATGAAGGTTTCACCTTGTTCCTACTTGTGCAAACAGGGATCATGTTGTGCCAATCATACATTTTAGTGGAACTACACAAGACAATACAATGAACTGTATCCCAGCCAGTGCTTTAACTCTGCTGGAAGTTCTTGATAATCTTTCGATATAATCTCAGCACTGGTAAACAAGAGTGATTTCAACCATACATTTGAAGTGCACAAAAATATATACTATTGTGTGATTCCAGTGAGTGCTTTATCATCTCTTATGGGACTACATGAATAAGCTTTTTTTCTCAGGTTGGTACGGGCCTAAGGCCTTCATCCATATTAGTTTGCTGTCATCTCTATTTGTATCGTGCTACTGTCATGAGAAACTCCTTTATCTTTGCACGTTAAAGTTTTGCAACCTATGATAAATGGCAATGCTTTGAGTGTTGAGTTGAGCTAATTGGCACTGATTAAATAAACTAATACCTCTCTTTAAGCAAGACTACTATGTTGCTAACTTTACCCATTAAGATAATGAGGGTGCTTCTATTTGTTAGTGTATGTTTCATCAACTAGTCCCACTATTACAGTAATCTCACTCTCTCAATATATGTGCCAACAGGGATGCTCGATTTTGGTGGAACTGCACAAAAACTTTGGGTGCTTCATTGCCTCGACAGCTTCCGTCCTTTCCTGTCAGTCGCTAATCTCCGCTTGCTTTCTTCCTTTGCTGTCAGTCGCTTGGCTTATCTCGGCTTCCAGTCAAAGGAAATAGTAATTGATATGCTACCTCACACAGGTTGGTACTGGTCTTTATCCTGATTATTGTGCCTGTCATATGTATTGGTAATTTGGTATTGTGCTACTGTTTGCCGATTTCATAAAGGAGTAATTTGGAGCCTGAACTCGCAGGCAAATCATTACATCGGGTGATTTCAGTAGAACTGCACAAAATGATCAGATGGACAGGTACTTATGCTGCTGCTATGTACTCCAAAGTTCACTCAGACAAGCATCGATGTTGACAAGAAGTGCCTATATTCATTCGAGTATCAACCGGCGTCAACCAATTGTCAAACTCCAAGTATTAGGAGAGTGAACGCCAAAAATATTGCTTGGTGCATAGCCCAGAAAAACGCAGTCCAGTCTTTGGTCCCAACTTGTGCCTTTTGGTTATCGGCACATATGGTAGCGAACTATATGGCATGGAGTCTAAAGATTCCAGACAAGTTGGTTGACGCGTATATTCATCTGGCACTTAATCAGTCTGCACGCCAAGGATGCTCCATTTCAGTTGAACTGCACAAAAAATTTGGGTGGTTCATTTTCTCAACCGCCTCCTTTCTCGTCTGCAATGTAGAATTTTGGCGAGATACAGGACCAAGATGAGCCAGTAAACTAGTTGGATGAAAGTAGTGGCCAAGTTGCTCAAACCTCCCTCGGCACGAGGCCACTATTTGAGGATAAACCTACAAGCAAAGTTCAGATTGTCTGTGCTGCCTCTTATGTACTCGAAAGTTTACTCGTACAAGAACTAATTTTAGCAAGAAGTACCTCCGATTGAACACCATTTACCAGTCTGTACCCTAGGTAATTAAAGTTCGTCCATGGATCATATTGGCTGTGATCTCAATCATTTGGATGCATAAACATACTGAACATGTGTATATCTGAATCTTTTTGTGAATTATGTATGAATATTGTCGTGTGATCTATCAATCATTTGGATGCATAGATATGCTGAGCTTGTGTATATATGAATCTTTTGAGTTGTTGATAGTGAATGTTGGCTATGAATATGAACGTGTCCTGTGAACCTGAGTTTGATATGAATGTTTACCTTTTCTGTTGTATTTGTGTGTGAACTTGTTAGTATGCCTACTGTGGGGTATAAAACGCAGGTCTCTTATAAAAGTAATGTTGTGTCCAATTTATGTTTTCCCTTCTAACCACATTATATATATTTATATTATTACTATTATCGTATATTTTATAGAGACTTATATATACATTATAAAAACATCCCACGTGTTATTAACTTATAAAAGTAAATGTTTAACGGAAGTTGGCAAGGAAAATCCTGGTTGTTTTTGACTCACAGGCAAGGAAAATCCTGGTGATTGCGTACAAAAGCTTGCGAAGATTTTAAGGACCAATTTAATAATAACGCGCTCATTTTTATTTTGAGCAATAACTCGCTAATTTCTTAATTATATATATATATAAATGTGCCTCTCCGGTTTATTCTTTGATATTAATTGCTCCTTCTAACATAACATTATATATATAACGAGCCCACCTAATACGTGTATTTCAAGGAAGTGCAAATGGGCTGGGATTTCTTAGAAAATATAAATGGGCCTGATTGACGCGAAATTATTTGTTCACCCAGCCCAGCAAATGGACTGTACATTCTAGAAAACATGGGTTAAATATATGCCACATTTTTGCAGGCTGACATGTGGGCCAATAGGTCGAAGCCTACGCAGGGCGTTGTCAACTTGGTCAACAAATGATTGTGTCATCCACAGCCATTGGATTTATATCCAACGGCCGGCATGCACCTTCAATCTCTCGTCTTCTTCCTCCAGCGTCGCCGGGACCGCCTGGTCCGGCCTCCGGCGGCTAGCGGCTCTGCTTAGCACGCATCGCTGCGAAGCGCTACCCCACCGCCGGCCAGGCTATCCCTCCACCCCTCGACACCTCCTGTTATTCTCCACAGACTACAGCCCCACGCCGCAACAGAACCAGTTATAACCCTTCTCCTCCTCTCAATCTGCGACTCCACTGCCGCGTTTTCCCATCTCCGAGTCGTTCCCGTCCGGGGCCTCGCCGTCGTCCACCGCCTCGCTGCGTTCGGTGCGGCGTGGTCAACAAACGAGAGTCATCGGAAGAGGACTGTACGTGGAGAGCCTGACGGCTGGGACCCACGAGGTCCATGGTCGCACGCAAGGAAAGTTCCTCCTTATTAAGCTGAAAAAAATGTTTCCTCCACCTGACAGCTGGGACCCACCGGCTGTATCTTCGCACGGAAGGAAGTGCCTCCTTGTTTTGCGAAAAAAATTATTCATCCCGTTGACAGCTGGGACCCGTCAGATTTGGTGACTGACTTGTGGGCCTACTAAGCGGACGTGTACGCACGGCTTTGTCAACTTAATCAACAAATGATTCTAGCAGCTGGACCGTTGGATGTTAATCCAACAGCCGTGCTCCTTCTTCAACCTCTGTTCTTGCTCCTGTCTCCCGTGGGCGGCACCGCGGCTGTGCTGCCGCGCACCCGAACCAGTGAAGTTTCCCACTCCTCTCCATCTGCGACTCCACTGCCCCGTCTTCCCCATCTCCGGGTCGTTCCAGTCTGGGTGCGCTCGGCACGGTGTGGTCAACGTGGTCAACAACCGAGAGTCATCGGAAGATGACTGTACGTGAGAGGCTGACAGTGGGGACGCACCACGCCCATGGACGCATGCATGCAACGGAACGCGGCGAGGTCAACGTGGTCAAGGAACGACTTCCATCGGAAGTATACTGTACGTGGAGAGTCTCAGCTGGGTCCACGGCCGCAGCAAGTAAGTGCCTCCTTATTACGCGGAAAATAATGATTCCTCCAACTGACAGCAGGGACCCACTGGACGGGCCACCGTATTTTGCGAAAAAAACGTTTGCCCCCTGACTGCTGGGACCCACCTGACGGGCCACCGTATTTCGCGAAAAAAACGTTCCCCCCGCTGTCAGCTCGGACCCACCGGAAGTGCCTCCTTATTACGCACAAAAAAATGAATACTCCCCCGGCTAGCTGGGACCCACCTTGGTGGGAGGCTGACTTGTGGGCCTACTAAGTTGACGGGGACGAAGGGCTTTGTCAACTTAGTCAATATGAACGATTCTAGCTCCAGTGACCGTACGATGTCCATCCAACGGCCGTAGTGCTTCTTCAACCTCTGGTCTTCTTGCTCCAGCCGCCCAAAGCAGCGCCGGTCGTGCCGCATGCTCCTGCCTCCCGTGGCCGGCTGTGCTGCCGCGGAGGCCTCACCGCCCCTACTATTCCCACCGCTGGCCAGGCCCTGCGGCGACGGCAGCCTCACACCGCAGCCGAACCAGTGAACCCTCGTACTCCTCTCCGCGCGGGCTTCCACTGCCGCGTCTTCCCCGGCTCCGCGTCGTCCCCTTCCTAGGCCTCGCCGTCGTCCACCGCCGTGGTGCTCTCCGCGCGGCGTGGTCAACGTGGTCAAGGAACGACTTCCATCGGAAGAGTACTGTACGTGGAGAGGCTGACAGCTGGGTCCACGGCCACAGCCCAGTTTTTTTGTGATTTGCCAAGTAAGTCGCTTTGTCAGGCCTGTTGGGCTGCAAATCTTTCAAGACGAGGAGAGCTTTCATTCGGCTGGCCGAGAAAATGGCCCATCAGTAATGAGAAATGGGCTGTACATTTTTAAAACACATCAAACCGGCAATTAGTTTCAAATATCTTTTTTTTCATTTCGAGATTTTAAATTACATTAATTTTTATGCGTGGAGAATTTGTTGGATTTTATATTGATATACATTTATTTTTAAAATCAGTTTGAATGTGAGTCGAAATTTCGGGATTAAAAACAGTTCGGACCGCACCGAAATATGCAAAATTTCGTATAATTTTTTAACCGTGGCCACAATATGGGCTGTAATGCTAACAAAAAGAATATGGGCTCCAAAAAAACCTTAATAATTAGCAAATGGGCTGTAAATTATTAGAAATAATGGCAGATGGGTTGTATGCTGTTTTCCACAGATTTGAGGCTTTCCTAAAAAAAGGTTGACGCACAAGCAGTGACTGTTGGATGGCCATCCAACGGCCGTCGTGCTTCTTCAATCTCTGCTCTTCCTGCTCCAGCCGCTCAAACAAGCGCCGGCGGGACTGCCTGCTCCCTCCTCCCCGCGGCCGGCTCTGCTGCCGCGCAGGCCTCACCGCCCCACCGTACTCCCATCGCTGGCCTAGCCATCCCTCTACTCACCCACACCTGCTGTTATTCTCCGGCGACGGCAGACGAACCAGTAAACCCTCGTACAGTCGTACTCCCCTCCGCGTGGGAAACAACTGCCGAGTCTTCCCTGCCTCCGTGTCGTTCCCTTCCTAGGCCTCGCCGTCGTCCACCGCCCTGGTGCTCTCGGCGCGGCCTGGTCAACATGGTCAACGACCGACATGCATCTGAAGTGGACTGTACGTGGAGAGGCCGACAGCTGGGTCCACGGCCGCACGCAAGGAAATGCCTCCTTATTACGCGCAAAATAATGATTCCTCCACCTGACATCAGGGACCCACCGAAAGGGCCTCTGTATTTCGCGAAAAAAACGTTACCGCCGCTGACAGCTCGGACCCACCAGCTATATCTTCGCACGCAAGGAAGTGCCTCCTTATTACGCACAAAAAAATGAATACTCCCCCTGTTAGCTGGGACCCAGTATAGTGGCAGGCTGACTTGTGGGCCTACTAAGTTGACGGGGACGGAGGGCTTTGTCAACTTAGTCAATATGCACGATTCTAGCTCCAGTGACCGTACGATGTCCATCCAACGGCCGTAGTGCTTCTTCAACCTCTGGTCTTCTTGCTCCAGCCGCCCAAACCAGCGCCGGTCGTGCCTCGTGCTCCTGCCTCCCGTGGCCGGCTGCGATGCGGCGGAGGCCTCACCGCCCCCTACTACTCCCACCGCTGGCCAGGCCATCCCTCTACTCACCCACACCCCCTGTTATTCTGCGGCGACGGCAGCCTCACACCGCAGCGAACCAGTGAACCCTCGTACTCCTCTACGCGTGGGCATCCACTGCCGCGTCTTCCCCGGCTCCGCGTCGTCCCCTTCCTAGGCCTCGCCGTCGTCCACCGCCCTGGTGCTCTCGGCACGGCGTGGTCAACGTGGTCAAGGAACGGCTTCCATCGGACGTGGACTGTACGTGGAGAGGCTGACAGCTGGGTCCACGGCCGCAGCAAGGAAGTGCCTCCTTATTACGTGCAAAATAATTATTCCTCCATCTGACAGCGGGGACCCACCGGACGGGCCACCGTATTTCACGAACAAAACGTTTGCCCCTGACTGCTGGGACCCACCAGCTACATCTTCGCACGCAAGGAAGTGAGTCCGGGCAAAAAAAATGATTCGCCCCCCTAACTGCTGGGACCCACCAGCTACATCTTCGCAGGCAAGGAAGTGCCTGACAGTCGGGACCCACCTGGTCGAAGCGTACGTAGCGTTGTCATTCTGGTCGCGAACGTGTACGTACATATATACTGGTGGATATAGAGGCGCGCACGTGTCGTAGTAGAGGCGCGTACGTGTCGTAGTAGAGGCGCGCACGTAGCATGTACACGTACATACAACGGCCAGGGTGCAAGAAAGAAAATACGGCCACGTATGTGTACATACAGGCGGGGTCTCGAGCGCCTACTCGCGCATACGTACAGCCAGGGCTCGTGTACATGGCTGGGTCGGAACGGAGAAACAACGTCGTCGTCGTGATCATGGGGGGGCAACGGAATGCGTCGTCTTCATGGGGAGACAACGGAATGCGTCGTGTTCATCGGGAGGCAACGGAACGCGTGGGAGCCAACCGGCTGGGTCGGAACGGAATGCGTGGTCGTGTTCATCGGGAGGGCTTGGATGGAACAGGCGATGGAAACAAGGCCTGGCGTACCGCACAACGGAGGAAACGGACCTCCTACGTTCGGAACGGGGTCCTGTTGATCGGGAGGGGTGTGGCGTACCGCAAAACGGAGGAAACGGACCTCCTACGGTCGAAACGGGGGTCCTGTTGATCGGGAGGGGTGTGGCGTACCGCAAAACGGACGAAACGGACCTCCTTCGGTCGAAACGGGGGTCCTGTTGATCGGGAGGGGTGTGGCGTACCGGAAAACGGACGAAACGGACCTCCTACGGTCGAAACGGGGGTCCTGTTCATCGGGAGGGGTGTGGCGTACCGCAAAACGGGACTCCACGGGATACTGTTCATCTCCACCGTCGACCTCCTCCAGCCTCCACGGGCTACCGTCGACCTCCTCCAGCCTCCACGGGCTCCTGTTCATCCAGCCTCCACCGCGCGCTACTCCACCGGCTACTGTTCAACCACCCCTCCACGGGAACCCTCTACCGTCTACCGTTCATCCAGCCCTCCACACCATGGGGTCCTGCTCAACCACCCCTCCACGGGCACCACTCCACCGTCTACTGTTCATCCAACCCTCCACCACACCACGGGGTCCTGTTCATCCAGAGGTAACGCCACCGCTCACTGTTCATCCAACCCCCCCCCCCCGGCAACGCTCACTGTTCACCCCGGAGGCAGCATCGATCGGCTTCAGTTAGCAGCAGTAGCGAAGGAATCGCTCGATCGGGTTCAGTTAACAGCCATCGATCGATCGCTCGGGTTCAGTAACGCGTAGCCTGCAGTGCAATCGCTCGGGTTGAGTTAGAGCCCAACGCCTCGCTCGGGTTCAGTTAGAGCCAACACCTCGCACCCACACGCGTACGGGTACGAGAGAAACGCGCATCGCTCGGCCCCCGACCTCCCACCGTAACCGGGAACTCCCCGAAATTTTCCTCGCCCTCGCTTCTACCACGGTTTTTTCCGTCATGGACGGCCCAAAGAATGTCATGCAGTTGCGTCTCCGGCCCACCCAGGACGAAAAGCCCATTTTCTGTCATGATTTTTTGTCATAGAAGTAGGAGCCCACCACATCTATGATGATACCGGGTTTTGTCACAATTATCGTCATAGAAGTGTCATATGTATGACAGAAATTTTTTTTGTTCGGCCCCAAAATGTCACGGATGTGTCTTTTTTTTGTAGTGTATGTACTCCGCTTCACACGTAGATCCCGTCACGACGCTCTGCTTGGAACTGCACCAACTGACAGCTCCACCATTCAATATAAATATGTATCCGGTTTGTGACTTAGAGTCATCCGGATCAGTGTCAAAGCTTGCATCGACGTAACCATTTATGACAAGCTCTTTGTCACCTCCATAAACGAGAAACATATCCTTAGTCCTTTTCAGGTATTTCAGGATGTTCTTGACCACTGTCAAGTGCTCCACTCCTGGATTACTTTGGTACCTCCATGCTAAACTTATAGCAAGGCACACATCAGGTCTGGTACACAACATTGCATACATGATAGAACCTATGGCTGAGGCATAGAGAATGACTTTCATTTTCTCTCTATCTTCTGAAGTGGTCGGGCATTGAGTCTGGCTCAACTTCACACCTTGTAACACAGGCAAGAACCCTTTCTTTGACTGATCCATTTTGAACTTCTTCAAAACTTTATCAAGGTATGTGCTTTGTGAAAGTCCAATTAAGTGTCTTGATCTATGTCTATAGATCTTGATGCCCAATATATAAGCAGCTTCACCGAGGTCTTTCATTGAAAAATTCCTATTCAAGTATCCTTTTATGCTATCCAGAAATTCTGTATTATTTCCAATCAACAATATGTCATCCGCATATAATATTAGAAATGCTACAGAGCTCCCACTCACTTTCTTGTAAATAAAGGCTTCCCCAAAAGTTTGTATAAAACCATATGCTTTGATCACACTATCAAAGTGTATATTCCAACTCCGAGAGGCTTGCACCAGTCCATAAATGGATCTCTAGAGCTTGCACACTTTGTTAGCACCTTTAGGATCGACAAAACCTTCTCGTTGCATCATACACAACTCTTCTTTAAGATATCCATTAAGGAATGCAGTTTTTACATCCATTTGCCAAATTTCATAATCATAAAATGCGGCAATTTCATAATCATAAAATGCGGCAATTGCTAACAGTATTAGCGTACCACTCTGGTGCGGATCGTACTCTGGTTGACCTACGGGGTTTGGTAGTAACGTGATGTGAAGTTTCATGATCATCATCATTAGCTTCGTCACTAATTGGTGTAGGAATCAATGGAACCGATTTCTGTGATGAACTACTTTCCAATTCGGGAGAAGGTACAATTACCTCATCAAGTTCTACTTTCCTCCCACTCTCTTCTTTCGAGAGAAACTCCTTCTCTAGAAAGGATCCATTCTTAGCAACGAATATCTTACCTTCGGATCTGTGATAGAAGGTGTACCCAACAGTCTCCTTTTGGTATCCTATGAAGACGCATTTCTCCGATTTGGGTTCGAGCTTATCAGGTTGAAGCTTTTTCACATAAGCATCGCAGCCCCAAACTTTAAGAAATGACAACTTGGGTTTCTTGCCGAACCACAGTTCATATGGTGCTGTCTCAACGGATTTAGATGGTGCCCTATTTAACGTGAATGCAACTGTCTCTAAAGAATAACCCCAAAACGATAGCGGTAAATCGGTAAGAGACATCATAGATCAGATCATATCTAATAAAGTATGGTTACGACGTTCGGACACACCATTACGCTGTGGTGTTCCAGGTGGTGTGAGTTGTGAAACTATTCCACATTATTTTAAATGAAGGCCAAAATCGTAACTCAAATATTCGCCTCTGCGATCAGATTGTAGAAACTTCTTTTTGTTATGATGATTCTCCACTTCACTTAGAAATTCTTTGAACTTTTCAAACATTTCAGACTTGTGTTTCATTAAGTAGATATACTCATATCTGCTCAAATCATTTGTGAAGGTCATAAAATAACGATACCCGCCGCGAGCCTCAACACTCATTGGACCGCATACATCAGTATGTATTATTTCCAATAAGTCATTGGCTCGCTTCATTGTTCCGGAGAACGGAGTTTTAGTCATCTTGCCCATGAGGCATGGTTCGCAAGCATCAAGTGATTCATAATCAAGTGATTCCAAAAGCCCATCAGCATGGAGTTTCTTCATGCGCTTTACACCAATATGACCTAAACGGCAGTGCCACAAACATGTTGCACTATCATTAACTTTGTGTCTTTTGGCGTCAATATTATCAATATGTGTATCACTGCGATCGAGATTCAGTAAACCATTAACATTGTATGTAAGACCGTAGAAGGTTTTATTCATGTAAACAGAACAACAATTATTCTCTGACTTAAATGAATAACCGTATCGCAATAAACATGATCCAATCATATTCATGCTCAACGCAGACACCAAATAACATTTATTTAGGTCCAATACTAATCCCGAAGGTAGAGGGAGTATGCGATGGTGATCTTATCAACCTTGGAATCACTTCCAACACACATCGTCACCTCGCCCTTATCTAGTCTCTGTTCATTTTGCAACTCCTGTTCGAGTTACTAATCTTAGCAACTGAACTGGTATCAAATACCCTGGGGTTACTATGAACACTAGTAAAGTACACATCAATAACATGTATATCAAATATACCTTTGTTCACTTTGCCATCCTTCTTATCTGCCATGTATTTGGGTAGTTCCGCTTCCAGTGACCACTCCCTTTGAAGTAGAAGCACTCAGTTTTAGGCTTAGGACTAGCTTTGTGTTTCTTCACGGGAGTGGCAACTTGCTTGCCATTCTTTCCTGAAGTTCCCTTTCTTTTCCTTTTCCCCTTTTCTTGAAACTAGTGGTCTTGTTAACCATCAACACTCGATGCTCTTTCTTGATTTCTACCATCGCCGATTTTAGCATCGCGAAGAGCTCGAGAATTGTTTTCTTCATCCCTTGCATATTATAGTTCATCACGAAGTTCTAGTAACTTGGTGATAGTGACTAGAGAACTCTATCAATCACTATCTTATCTGGAAGATTAACTACCACTTGATTCAAGCGATTGTAGTACTCAGACATTTTGAGCACATGCTCATTGGTTGTGCTATTTTCCTTTTCCCCTTTTCTTGAAACTAGTGGTCTTGTTAACCATCAACACTCGATGCTCTTTCTTGATTTCTACCTTCGCCGATTTTAGCATCGCGAAGAGCTCGGGAATTGTTTTCGTCATCCCTTGCATATTATAGTTCATCACGAAGTTCTAGTAACTTGGTGATAGTAACTAGAGAACTCTGTCAATCACTATCTTATCTGGAAGATTAACTCCCACTTGATTCAAGCGATTGCAGTACTCAGACATTCTGAGCACATGCTCATTGGTTGAGCTATTCTCCTCCATCTTGTAGGCAAAGTACTTGTCAGAGGTCTCATACCTCTCGACACGGGCATGAGTCTGAAATACCAATTTCAACTCTTGGAACATCTCATATGCTCCGTGGTCGATGGCGCGCGGACGTGGTGAGGTTCGCCGCGCGGCCCAGCAGTGGCCTGGGGAGGAAGTCGATAGCAGAAGGGTGGTGCTCCCGACGCCGCTACGTCCAGCAGCTCGGCAACACGCTCAAGCAGCGTGTCCCGGCCGCTCTCCATCAGCCTGCATTGCAGCAGCTCCCTTGCCACGGTGAGCGTTGCCCGCATGTTTGCTTGCTCCCGACGTGAGTGCGGCGCCGTTGCTGCGGCATGACTCGCCGCTCTCGCCGCGGCTCGTACCTGTCGTGGGGCGAGGGTGGATGACGCCTGGCCACGCTGCCCGCGCCCGGCGGGGTTTGTTGGCGCCCGTGCCGCTTGGAGTGCATGGTCGAGACCTTCATGGGCAGGCGGCGCTGCCCGGGCTGGCCCGGCTGCCCGGCGGTCGGAGCCGGCCGTTGAATCACCAGACATCGTGGCTGGGGAGCGTCGGCGAGCTGGTTGGTGGAGAAGAAGCTTTGGCGCACCCCTACCTGGCGCGCCAAATGTCGGATGTGGGGTTCGGGGAAACCCTTAAGGTTCGAACGCTGGGGTGCGCGCAAAGTCTTTCCCTCCTACCGATCTACGCTCTAGCTCGCTAAGATCTTGCGGACAAACTCGACGAACTTGCAACACAGAAGGACACGGGGTTTATACTGGTTCGGGCCACCGTTGTGGTGTAATACCCTACTCCAGTGTGGTGGTGGGGGATTGCCTCTTGGGCTGATGATGAACAGTAGAAGGGAAGAACAGCCTCCTGAGGTTGAGGTGTTCTTGTGCGTATGAACTTGTGGCGTGAGGATTCGATGCCTCTACTGTGGTGGCTAGCTCTACTTATATAGGCCCTGGTCCTCTTCCCAAATATCGAGTGGGAAGGGAGCCAACAACGGCGGGCAAATTTGAAGGGGGACAGCTAGTACAAGCTATCCTGACAAAAGTGGTCTCGGCCTGCGAAAAGCTCTGGGGTGACGCCGTCTTGGGCTCCACGATGACCTCCACCTTGCTGTCCTCCTGGTCTTGGTCTCATTGCACCAATATGGAAACCTTTGCTTGATGCCTCGGTACTCTTCGCCTGCGCTGGCCTCCTTAGCACCAAAGAGGAAATAGGGACGCTGCGCGCACTGGCGCCCGCCTGGCACCCGCCTGGTACCGTTCGTCATGGCTCACGTCACGAGAGCCTCGTGAGGTTTGCCTCGCCTTGATATCTCCGCTCCTCGTGAGCCCGCTTGGCTAGGCCACTCCAGAGGAGGTCTTGCGTCGTCCGCCTCGCGAGGATTGGACCCTCGCGAGGGTCTTGGGTGTCTTGTTGACGAAGATGGGCCGTACGGCCTGCTGCTTGGCCACGCTGTGGGCCGCAGGCAGGCAAGTCTGGGGACCCTCGTTCCCAGAACGCCGACAACACAAGATCTATCTAGGAGATGCATAGCAACGAGAGGGGGAGAGTATGTCCATGTACACTCGTAGACCGAAAGCGGAAGCGTTAGGTTAACGCGGTGGATGTAGTCGAACGTCTTCACGATCCAACCGATCCAAGTACCGAACGTACGGCACCTCCGTGTTCAGCACACGTTCAGCTTGATGACGTCCCTCGAACTCTTGATCCAGCAGAGGGTCGAGGGAGAGTTCCGTCAGCACGACGGTGTGGTAACGGTGATGGTGATGTGATCCGCTCAGGGCTTCGCCTAATCATTATGATGCTATGACCAAAGGAGTAAACTGTGGAGGGGGGCACCGCACACGGCTAAGAGAATAATTGTTGTGCTTTGGGGTGCCCCTGCCCCCGTATATAAAGGAGGGGAGGAGGAGGCCGGCCACCAAGGGGCGCGCAAGGGAGAGGGGAGTCCTACTAGGACTCCAGTCCTAGTAGGATTCGGCCCCTCCCTTTTTTTCTTCTTCTGGAGGGGGAAAGGTGAGGGAGTAGGAGAAGGAAAGGGGGGTGCCGCCCCCTTCCCTAATCCAATTCGGCCTCCTCCTTTTTGGGGGCGTGCCAGCCCCTTGTGGGCTGGTTATCCTCCCTCCTATGGCCCATATCTTTCCCCGGGGGGGTTCCGGTAACCCTTCCGGCACTCCGGTATGTACCCTATACACTCCGAAACCCTTCCGGTGTCCGAATACTACCTTCTAATATATCAATCTTTACCAATTTACCATTTAGAGACTCCTCGTCATGTCCGTGATCTCATCCGGGACTCAGAACAAACTTCGGTCACCAAAAAACATAACTCATAATACAAATCGTCATCAAACGTTAAGCGTGCGGACCCTACGGGTTCGAGAACGATGTAGACATGACCGAGACACATCTCCGGTCAATAATCAATAGCGGAACCTAGATGCTCATATTGGTTCCTACATATTCTACGAAGATCTTTATCGGCCAAACTACATAACAACATACGTCATTCCCTTTGTCATTGGTATGTTACTTGCCCAAGATTCAATCGTCGGTATCATCATACCTAGTTCAATCTCGTTACCGACAAGTCTCTTTACTCATTCTGTAATGCATCATCCCGTAACTAACTCTTTCGTCACATTGCTTACAAGGCTTATAGTGATGTGCATTACCGAGAGGACCCAGAGATAGCTCTCGGATACACGGAGTGACAAATCCTAATCTCGATCTATGCCAACTCAACAAACACCTTCAGAGACACCTGTAGAGCATCTTTATAATCACCCAGTTGCGTTGTTACGTTTGATAGCACACAAAGTGTTCCTCCAGTATTCGAGAGTTGCATAATCTCATAGTCAGGGGAATATGTATCAGTCATGAAGAAAGCAATAGCAATAAAACTAAACGATCATTATGCTAAGCTAACGGATGGCTCTTGTCCATGACATCATTCTCTAATGATGTGATCCCGTTGATCAAATGACAACACATGTCTATGGTCAGGAAACTTAACCATCTTTGATTAACGAGCTAGTCAAGTAGAGGCATACTAGGGACACTCTGTTTGTCTATGTATTCACACATGTACTAAGTTTCCGGTTAATACAATTCTAGCATGAATAATAAACATTTATCATGATATAAGGAAATATAAATAACAACTTTATTATTGCCTCTAGGGCATATTTCCTTCAAACGCGAACAAGGAGTTGTCAATCCCTCGACGGTTACGAGCAAGATTAAATTGTATGGTGTTTGATAGATAGATTGGACAACAACACAAAATAAAATAAATAAAGTAAAAATGCAGCAAGGTATTTTTGGTTTTAAGATATGATAAAAGATAGACCTGGGGGGCATAGTTTTCACTAGAGGCTTCTATCTTGAAAATAGCATACCGTGGGTAAACAAATTCTCGTTGAGCAATTGATAGAAAAGCAAATAATTATGAAAATATCCAAGGCAATGATCATATATAGGCATCACGTCCGAGACAAGTAGACCAACTCCTGCCTGCATCTACTACTATTACCCCACACATTGACCACTATCCAGCATGCATCTAGAGTATTAAGTTCATAAAGAACGGAGTAACGCCTTAAGCAAGATGACATGATGTAGACAAGATAAACTCACGTGTGAATAAACCCCATCTTTTTATCCTTAATAGCAACGATACAATACGTGTCATGTCCCTTTTTTTCACTGGGATTGAGCGCCGCAAGATCGAACCCATTACAAAGCACCTCTCCCATTGCAAGAAAAATCAATCTAGTTGGCCAAACCAAATCAATAGATCGAAGAAGAAATATGAAGCTATAGTAATAATGCATAAAACAGTTCAGAGAACACTCAAATAATATTCGTGGCTAATCTGACCATAAACTCACAATTCATCGGATCCCAACAAACACACTGCAAAATGTGATTACATCCAATAGAACTCCAAGAACATTGAGGAGAACATTGTATTAAAGATCAAATAGAGAGAAGAAGCCATCTAGCTACTAACTATTGACCCGTAGGTCTATGGTAAACTACTCACGCATCTTCGGAAGGGCAGCAAGGATGATGTAGAGCCCCTCCGTGACCGAATCCCCCTCTTGCAGAGTGCCGGAAAAAGCCTCCAGATGGGATCTCTCGAGAATAGGAACTTGCGGTGGCAGAAAAAGTATTCCGTGGACTCCTCTATTGGTTTCCCAATTTTAGAGAACTAATAGAGGTGGAGTTAGGTCCAACGGAGCTATGTGGGCCCCACAAGCCACCGGGGCGCGCCCTGGTGCCTCCTGGGCCACTGCTCCATCTTCTTGTCTCCTCCCGAAGCTTCCAAGGACTCTTATGTCCAGAAAAAATCTCTAAAAATTTTCGTGGCATTTGGACTTCGTTTGGTACTGATATTCTGAAAAACAAAAACAGGCAAAAACAGCAAGTGGCACTCGGCACTAAGTTAATAGGTTAGTCCCAAAAAATGATATATAATTTCTTGAAAGTGTATATGAAACAACCAAGGTTGATACTATAATAGCATGGAACAATAAAAAATTATAGATACATTGGAGACGTATCAAGCATCCCGAAGCTTAATTCCTGCACATCCTCGAGTAGGTAAATAATAAAAACAGAATTTTTGATGTGGAATGCTACCTAACATATTCATCACATACTCTCTTTTCTTGTAGCATGGACATTTGGACTTGAGTGATTCAAAGCAATAGTCTATAGTTTGACATGAGGACATAAATACTCAAGCATACCAACAAGCAACCATGTCTTTCAAAATATCAACGCTAAAGAAAGTTATCCCTAGCCCATTATGCTCAACTATTGATCCATTCATGAAAAACACTCAACATTAGCTACATCCAATGCACAAGTATGACAATAGTGCTCTCTAGTTGGTGCTTTGTAAGAGAAGATGGAGACTTAGAATAAAAATAAAAATTTAAAAGTAAATAGATAGGCCTTTCGTAGAGTGAAGCAGAGATTTGCAGAGGTGCCAGAGCTCAAGGCTTGAATTAGAGATAAAATTATTTTGAGAGGCATGATTTTGCTGTCAATATAAACGGGCGAGAATTCCCAATATCTTCCATGATGGGCAAATTATAGGCGGTTCCCAAACAGAAAATAAATTTTATTTCCTTTTCACCATTCTTTCACAATCCATGGCTACCCGTATCCACAGGTGCCTTCTATACCAACACTTTCTAAGGAATTTATTATTATTATCATATATTATTAATTTGTCATTTTGGGACGGGGCATCCCTATTACCTACCGCACTCTCGTGCAATGATAAGTGAATAAACACAACGTGAGAATAAAATACCTAGTATGGAAAATATTGGCCACCCCCTAATGTTGGGGAACGTAGCATGCAATTTCAAAAAAAAAATCTACGATCACGCAAGATCTATCTAGGAGATGCATAGCAACGAGAGGGGGAGAGTGTGTCCACGTACCCTCGTAGACCGAAAGCGGAAGCTTTACTTAACGCGGTTGATGTAGTCGAACGTCTTCTCGATTCAACGGATCAAGTACCGAACGTACGGCACCTCCGAGTTTTGCACACGTTCAGCTCGACGATGTCCCTTGAACTCTTGATCCAGCAAAGTGTCGAGGGAGAGTTTTGTCAGCACGACGGCATGGTGACGGTGATGGTGAAGTGATCCCCGCAGGGCTTCATCTAAGCACTACGACAATATGACCGGAGGAGAAAACTGTGGAGGGGGGCGCCCCACCCGGGTTGGAACAATTGATATGTGTTAGAGGCGCCCCCACCCCCGTATATAAAGGGGGAGAGGGGAGGAGGCCGGCCTAGGCGCGCACCAAGTGGGAGGAGTCCCACTTGGGCTCCTAGTCCAATTCGCCCCCCTTTCCTTTTACCAGAAGGGGAAAGGGGGAAGGAGAGAGAGGAGGAGAAGGAAAGGAGGCACCACCCCCTCCCCTTGTCCAATTCGGACTCCTCCCTTGGGGGAGGGCGCCACCCCTTGTGGGCAGGCTTGCCTCCCTCCTATGGCCCATATCTTCCCCCGGGGGGTTCCGGTAACCCCCCCGGTACTCCGATATGTACCCGATACATTCTGAAACACTTCCGGTGTCCGAATACTATCGTCCAATATATCAATATTTACCTCTCAACCATTTCGAGACTCCTCGTCATGTCCGTGATCTCATCCGGGACTCCGAAGAATCTTCGGTCACCAAAACACATAACTCATAATACAAATCGTCATTGAACGTTAAGCGTGCGGACCCTACAGGTTCGAGAACTATGTAGACATGACCGAGACACCTCTCCAGTCAATAACCAATAGCGGAATCTGGATGCTCATATTGGTTCCTACATATTCTACGTAGATCTTTATCGGTCAAACCACAATGACAACATACGTCATTCCCTTTGTCATCGGTATGTTACTTGCCCGAGATTCGATCGTCGGTATCTTCATACCTAGTTCAATCTCGTTACCGACAAGTATCTTTACTCGTCCCGTAATGCGTCATCCCGCAACTAACTCATTAGTCACATTCTTGCAAGTCTTATCATGATGTGCATTACCGAGAGGGCCCAGAGATACCTCTCCGATACTCGGAGTGACAAATCCTAATCTCGATCTATGCCAGCCCAATAAACACCTTCGGAGATACCTGTAGAGCATGTTTATAATCACCCAGTTACGTTGTGACGTTTGATAGCACACAAGGTATTCGGGAGTTGTATAATATCATAGTCAGAGGAATATGTATAAGTCATGAAGAAAGCAATAGCAATAAAACTTAACGATCATTATGCTAAGCTAACGGATGGGTCTTGTCCATCACATCATTCTCTAATGATGTGATCCCGTTCATAAAATGACAACACATGTCTATGGTTAGGAAACTTAACCATCTTTGATTAACGAGCTAGTCTTGTAGAGGCATAGTAGGGACACTATGTTTTGTCTATGTATCCACACATGTATCAAGTTTCCGGTTAATACAATTCTAGCATGAATAATAAACATTTATCATGATATAAGGAAATATAAATAACAACTTTATTATTGCCTCTAGGCAATATTTCCTTCAGTCTCCCACTTGCACTAGAGTCAACAATCTAGATTACATTATAATGATTCTAACACCCATGGAGTCTTGGTGATGATCATGTTTTGCTCATGGAAGAGGCTTAGTAAACAGGTCTGCCACATTCAGATCCGTATGTATTTTCCAAATCTCTATGTCTCCCTCCTTGACTTGGTCACGGATGGAGTTGAAGCGTGTCTTGATGTTTCTCTTGTGAAATTTGGATTCCTTCGCTAAGGCAATTGCTCCAGTATTGTCACAAAAGATTTTCATTAGACACGATGCACTAGGTATTACACCTAGATCGGATATGAAATCCTTCATCCAGACTCCTTCATTTGCTGTTTCTGAAGCAGCTATGTAGTCCGCTTCACATGTAGATCCCGCCATGACGCTTTTCTTGGAACTGCACCAACTAACAGCTCCACCATTAAATATAAATATGTATCCGATTTGCGACTTAGAGTCATCCGGATTAGTGTCAAAGATAGCATCGACGTAACCATTTACGACGAGCTCTTTGTCACCTCCATAAACGAGAAACATATCCTTGGTCCTTTTCAGGTACTTCAAGATGTTCTTGACTATTGTCCAGTGATCCACTCCTGGATTACTTTGGTACCTCCATGCTAAACTTATAGAGAAGCACACATCAGGTCTGGTACACAGCATTGCATACATGATAGAACCAATGGCTGAGGCATAGGGAATGACTTTCATTTTCTCTCTATCTTCTGCAGTGGTCGGGCATTGAGTCTGACTCAACTTCACACCTTCTAACACAGGCAAGAACCCTTTCTTTGACTGATCCATTTTGAACTTCTTCAAAACTTTATCAAGGTATGTGCTTTGTGAAAGTCCAATTAAGCGTCTTGATCTATCTCTATAGATCTTGATACCCAATATATAAGCAGCTTCACCGAGGACTTTCATTGAAAAACTCTTATTCAAGTATCCTTTTATGCTATCCAGAAATTCTATATCATTTCCAATCAACAATATGTCATCCACATATAATATCAGAAATGCTACAGAGCTACCACTCACTTTCTTGTAAATACAGGCTTCTCCCAAAGTGTGTATAAAACCATGTGCCTTGATCACTTCATCAAAGCGTATATTCCAACTCGGAGATGCTTGCACCAGTCCATAAATGGATCGCTGGACCTTTCACACTTTGTAAGCACCTTTAGGATTGACAAAACCTTCTGGTTGCATCATATACAACTCTTCTTTAAGAAATCCATTAAGGAATGCAATTTTGACATCCCTTTGCCAGATTTGCTAATCATAAAATGCCGCAATTGCTAACATGATTCGGACAGACTTAAGCATCGCTATGGGTGAGAAAGTCTCATCGTAGTCAACTCCTTGAACTTGTCGAAAACCTTTCGCAACAATTCGAGCTTTGCAGACAGTAATATTACCATCAGCGTCAGTCTTCTTCTTGAAGATCCATTTATTCTCTATGGCTTGCCGATCATCGGGAAAGTCAACCAAAGTCCACACTTTGTTCTCATACATGGATCCCATCTCAGATTTCATGGCTTCAAGCCATTTCGCGGAATCTGGGCTCGTCATCGCTTCCTCATAGTTAGTAGGTTTGTCATGGTCTAGTAACATGACTTCCAGAACAGGATTACCGTACCACTCTCGTGCGGACCGTACTTTGATTGACCTATGAGGTTTGGTAGTAACTTGATCTGAAGTTTCATGATCGTCATCATTAGCTTCCTCATTAAGTAGTGTAGGCATCACGGGAATGATTTGCTGTGATGATCCACTTTCCAATTCAAGAGAATGTACTGTCGGTGTCAAAACCGGCCGAGCTCGGGTAGGGGGTCCCGAACGGTGCGTCTGAGGATCGAAGGTAACAGGAGGCGGGGGACGTGATCTTTACCCAGGTTCGGGCCCTCTTGATGGAGGTAATACCCTACTTCCTGCTTGATTGACTTTGATGAGTATAGGGGTTACAAGAGTTGATCTACCTCGAGATCGTAATGGCTAAACGCTAGATGTCTAGCCTGTATGATTGTGATAGCCTCTACGGAATAAACCCTCTAGTTTATATAGACACCGGAGGGACCTAGGGTTGTACAGAGTCGGTTTACAGAAAAAGGAAACTACATATCTGAATGCCAAGCTTGCCATCCACGCAAAGGAGTCCCATCCGGACACAGGGGAAGCCTTCTATCTTGCATCTTCACGGCCCATTAGTCCGGCCCATGTCACATAGCCCGAACGCCCGGGGACCCCCTAATCCAGGATTCCCTCAGTAGCCCCTGAACCAGGCTTCAATGACGATGTGTCCGGCGCGCAAATTGTCTTCGGCATTGCAAGGCGGGTTCCTCCTCCGAATACTCCAAAGCTGTTGAATAAGAGAACTATATTCGGCTCTGTATAATAGTTACAACCCTGAACCACAAGGGCTAAATACTTAAACAGAATAAGTCATGTCCACCGACCGCTTTTTCGGCGAGACGTTATGTCTGGCCTTATTATTATTTCGAACCGTTTTTTGGCCTCCCGCTTCGCATTTCGAGGCGCGGCCTCCATTGCCATGTCTTGTCAAAGCAAAGATCGTGTCCCCTTATTGCGGGATTCTCGTTAATACGGGTTTGGGTAATCCAACACTGCCATTCGCGTGACCCTTTGGGAACAGGAAAGTTTTAAGACTTGAGGGGGGCGCTTGATATTCACTGCCTTTATAAGAGGATAAGGACCCATCTTTTTACCCCACACCTCCTTCTTCCTCGGCTTTCTCATCCTCAAGCTCCAGCGCCCAAGTTCCAATCTTTCGCACCACCACCAACTTCTTCGGCCATGGCCGGATCAAGTTCTCAAGGCAAGTGGATGGCCTCCTCCGTGACGGAGGAGAACGTTAAGGAGCTCCGGGAGGCGAGGTACTTGACTGCGGAGATCACGCACAGGCTACCTGCCCCGGAGCAGATCATCCCCACTCCGGAGCCCGGCGAAAGGGTGGTATTCATCCCACACTTCCTTCGCGGACTAGGGTTTCCTCTTCACCCCTTCGTCCGCGGTCTCATGTTCTATTACGGGCTAGATTTCCACTATCTAGCCCCGAACTCCTTCCTCCACATCTCGGCGTTCATCGTCGTGTGTGATGCATTCCTCCGCATCCCCCCACAATTCGGCATGTGGCTCAAGGCCTTTAACGTGAAGCCGAATATGGTTGGCGAGCAGCACGTTTATTGTGGCGGTGCCATGGTGAGCCAGCTCTGCAACGTTAACTGGCCCAAAGGGGCCTTTGTGGAGACCATCAAAATATGGCAGCTGGAGTGGTTTTACATCACCGAACCCTGCTGAGGGAATCCTGGACTAAGGGGTCCTCGGGCGTCCGGGCTATGTGATGGGCCGGACTGATGGGCCGTGAAGGTACAAGATCGGAGGCCTTCCCCCGTGTCCAGATGGGACTCTCCTTTGCGTGGATTGCAAGCTTAGCGTCTGTTTGTGTAGTTTCCTTCCTCTGTAAACCGACCCTATACAACCCTAGTCCCCTCTAGTGTCTATATAAACCGGAGGGTTTAGTACGTAGGACCAATCATAATTGTACAGGCTAGACATCTAGGGTTTAGCCATTACGATCTCGAGGTAGATCAACTCTTGTAACCCCTATACTCATCAAAGTCAATCAAGCAGGAAGTAGGGTATTACCTCCATTAAGAGGGCCCAAACCTAGGTAAACATTGTGTCCCTGTTTCCTATTACCTTCGATGCTCAGACGCACCGTTCAGGACCCCCTACCCGAGATCTGCCGGTTTTGACACCGACATTGGTGCTTTCATTGAGAGTTCCACTGTGCCGTCGTTAGAAGGCTCGATGGCTCCATCGATCATCTACAACAAGGCCGCCTTGAAGGAGACTTTTCTCCCCGGCCAAATTTTCGTATTCGGTGGCTTCGCACTACGGGCCAACTCGATTGGCCACCTGGAGCAGATCGACAGCTATGCCCCCGGTCATCAAATCAGTTTTGGAAATCTAAACTCGTCACTGACATCCGAGGAGACTTGATCTTCGAGGGGTTCGCAACACCGACCGTCGCTCTGGCCTTAAAATCCGAAGCAAACTGCTAGGTCCGAAGATGGGAATTTGGAACCCACCGGACTCTCCACAATTACGAAACTCACTACCGCAGATCCAGATAGGACTGTGTCATCGGCAGGCCTGGAGCCTAGCCGGACTCCCCTCGTCACCAAAGGGCCAGACTCATCCCTGGATCCTAATTTCGGACTCTCAAGGTTTGCGGCAAGGAGGCGCGACCCAGAGGCCTTTTCCTCACTTAGCGCCAAAAACTCTTGTCTCCCCGTCCAATCCTCGCCTTTAAGCAAGGCCCTGGACCTAATGCGATCCCTCGCCATTGCAGATGAATCACTGCCGAACTACGCCCAGCCCATGCGAGGGGCTGGGAGCGGGGAATTTTATGTCCCACCCACCACCCACTTCATAGCCACTGTCGAGGATTTAACCGACATGCTCGACTACGCCTCCGAAGAAATCGACGGTATGGACGACGATGCCAGAGATGAGCAAGGCCAGAACCCGCCATTCACCGGACGCTGGACGACCACTTCCTCATATGACGTGTACATGGTGGGCACACCCAAAGAAGATGATGGCGATGGAGAGAAGGATCCAGTCGAGGACAAACCTTCTGAGATACCACCAAAGCATCGACGTCAGCGGCGCCGCTCTAAATCGCGTCGCGAAAAAGATAGCAATACCGGCACCGGAGACAATAATACTCCGGAGAATGCCGAAGACCAAGAAGCCCCCACCGGACCAACATCCGAACAGGATGATTGGGAGGAAGGGCAAGGTAACCCTGACGAACCGGTAGGGAACGAGGACTCGGAGGATAGCAACTATCTACCAACTCTCCGAAGACGATGTGAGCCTCGGCGACGAAGATTTCATCGTGCCAGAGGAACCCCTTGAACAAGAACGCTTTAAGCGCCAGCTAATCGCAACTCCGAGAAGCCTCAACAAGAAGTAGCAACAGCTCCAATCCAAACAGGATATGCTCAACGACAGATGGACTAAAGTACTGGCGGCCGAAGAGTACGGCCTCGAACGCCCAGCAAAGAGCTACCCGAAGTGCAAGCTCCTACCCCAATTCGACGATGAGGCTCTGGAGCCCATACCGCCAACACGTGATGCTGCTGACAGGCCTGACCAACCACCACGTGGCCGGGACACAGCGGCAACTCAAGCCGAACACTAGCCCGCACCACCTCGCTGTAGAGGCAGAGAAACAGAGGCTCCGGGATACACCTATGACCTACGACAGGACCTGGACAATAGAGACGATCAGACCAGATCAATCTACGGATCACGGGGGCGTGCCCCAGCGCGAGAAGACGGCTATCAGGTCTGGCGCGACAAACATAACCTCACCCGGGCCGAAAACCGCACACGGACTTCATCCGAACTGCGTCGTGACGGGGCCCGTTATAGAGGCACGCACACCCCCTATGCTTCACCGATGAGGTAATGGAGCACCAGTTCCCAGAAGGGTTTAAACTCGTGAACATTGAATCATACGATGGTACAACAGATCCCACGGTATGGATTGAAGATTTTCTTCTCCACATTCACATGGCTCGCGGTGATGATCTACATGCCATCAAATACCTCCCCCTAAAACTTAAGGGACCAGCTCAGCACTAGTTAAATAGCCTTCCAGAAAACTCTATTGGAAGCTGGGAAGGCTTGGAAGATGCCTTTAGAGACAACTTCCAAGGCACTTATATCCGGCCTCCGGACACCGATGGCCTCAGTCACATAGTCCAGCAGCCCGGAGAGTCGGCCAGGAAATTCTGGACCAGGTTCCTGATTAAAAAGAACTAGATTGTCGACTGTCCGGGCGCCAAAGACCTAGCAGCCTTTAAACACAGCATCCGTGACGAATGGCTCGCCCGACACCTCGGCCATGAGAAGCCGAAGTCCATGGCAGCCCTTACAGCACTCATGACCCGCTTTTGCGCGGGCGAAGATAGCTGGCTAGCCCGTAGCGGCAACAGTACCAGTGACCCCGGCACTTCTGAAGCCAGGAACGGCAACGGCAGGCCCCGACGCAACAAACACAAGCGTCGAAGCAACAATGACAACACTGAAGACACGGCGGTTAATGCCGGATTCAGTGGCTCCACCAAATCCGGTTAGCAGAAGAAGCCATTCAAAAGGAACAAAGACTGTTCATCTAGCTTGGACTGAATACTCGATCGACCTTGCCAGATTCACGGCACCCCCGACAAGCCTGCCAACCATACCAACAGAAGTTGTTGGGTCTTCAAATAGGCCAGTAAGCTAAAAACCGAACATAAGGAGAAAGGGTCGCCCAGCGAGGACGACAATGAGGAGCCTCGCCCACCGAACACAGGGGGACAGAAGAAATTTCCCCCCGAGGTCAAAACAGTGATTATGATAAACGTTACTCACATCCCCAAGTGGGAGCGCAAGCGCGCGCTAAGGGACGTCTATGCGATAGAGCCAGTCGCCCCAAAATTCAACCCATGGTCAGCATGTCCGATCACTTTCTATCGTCGAGACCATCCGACGAGTATCCGTCACGGAGGTTCGACCGTGTTGGTCCTCGACCGAATTATCAATGGATTCCACCTTACACGAGTCGTCATGGACGGCAGCAGTAGTCTTAACTTGCTCTATCAGGACACGGTCCGCAAAATGGGCATTGATTCGTCAAGAATCAAGCCCACCAAAACTACCTTTAAAGGAGTAATACCTGGCATAGAGGCCCGTTGCACGGGCTCAATCATATTGGAAGTTGGTTTGCCAGATAATTTCCGAAGTGAAGACTTGATCTTCAACATCGTCGCTTTCCGTAGTGGCTATCATGCGCTGCTCGAACGAACCGCGTTCGCCCACTTCAATGCGATCCCGCACTATGCCTATCTCAAACTCAAGATGCCCGGACCACGCGGTGTTATAACAGTCAATGAAACATGGAGCGCTCCCTCCGTACTGAGGAGCACACCGCGTCCTTGCAGCGGAGGTACAGGGCGGCCTTATCAAGCCAAATACTACATCGACAGTCAAACCCCGGACACTGTCAAACGAGTTCTGACTACCCCACAGAACAACACTCCAACTTGTCAGGAGCTCGATTAGCAATTCGGCCTCCGTCTCAGCCCCAACCGAATTACAGCATATGTACCACGCGTGCATAACTACGCACTAAAGATACCATGGGCAAAAGATGGAGGCATATTAAAGATAAAGTTCACAATACGGCTCACCCTATCTGGACCGTCATATCCTTTTTTTTCCTTTTTTACCTTTTTAGGTTCCTTACAACCCACATCACCTCTCGATGCTACCAAGGGCCCTTTTTTTCAGGCCCCTCATGAAAACCCGATCGTCGATCCTTTCGAAGGATAATACACCAAGGAGAAAAGCAGCATAGATGTGCGGTAGAGTATCTAAAGGATCTTTAAAGATCACCTCTTCCTTTTTTAGGACCTGTACACAGCTTTCCCTTGTGTTCGGCATGTAAAATAGCCTCGATGCTTATCGCATTATTTGTACAAATATGTTTTGACGTATCAATTAGACTATAATGGAAACAGTTTTTTGCCTAACCTATTCGGTACTGGCATATTTCCTAATCTGTCTTCCCTCTTTTTCGTCCGATTGCCATGTACACCTTTGTACGACTTAAATAGCCAGGGGCTCCATTCAGCCATGCACATTTCCTAAAAATAAAATAAGTCCAAACATTTTTATAGTACAATTCGGCGTCCCGAATATAACATTATATGCATCGGCTCCGAATCATGTCTTTGGTCAATAGTTGGGTTGCCCGGCTCCTGTGGTTACTTCCTTACGTTCCGCTCGTTCGGCTAAGTAGTAAAGGGAGAACTACTGCGATTGTGTTTCTGGTTCATCCGGATAAACACCTCAGTAGAGAAAGCTGAAAACTAACTGTCATGGTGCGGCGAGAGCTGGTCAGCTATTCGGTGATTAATTATAAATCTCTTGCATTTTTTTCCATATTACGGGAAGGACCGGTCTCCACCCGGTCAGGCGTCTACAACACCCAAGTTCGGATAATCGAATAATACCAGGGGTTGCGCCTACAATCTCATTGTCAAACTCCTATGGCCAAGTGAGAGTGATAAAGCCACATAATCTGATTGCCTGGTTCGCTGCACTAACACCTCCTTCAAGGACCAAGCCGTTGGGTCAAGTGTGTTCAGGTGCTATTCCGAACACCCCCGTACTACCTACATGGGGGCTGAAGCCGACAACTGGCCAACTCTCGGATATCGTAAAGGGCCGCACAGCAGAAAAAGAATTTGAGGTAAAACAAACGACATATTATACATAAGCCTTGTTTCATAATACAAAGTTCGGGCGGCACGGATACATTCATTCAAAAATAATGTCCTTCGAACACTGGCCCTCTACAATACGGGATCCTTCTAGGACGTCACCAAAATACAGCTCCGGCGTGCGGTGCTCCTTGCCTGTGGGCGGTCCCTCGGTTGCAAGCTTGACGGCATTCATCTTCGCCCACTGCACCTTGACACGGGCGAAGGCCATCCGGGCACCTTCGATGCAGACCGACTGCTTTATGGCATCAAGCCGGGGGCAGGCACTGACTAGCCGCTTCACAAGCCCGAAATAACTACTGGGTATGGGTTCGGCTGGCCAAAGACGGACTATAACATCCTTCATGGCCAATTCGGCCACCCTATGCAGTTCAGTCAGCTGCTTCACCTGATCAATGAGGGGCACTGGATGCTCTTTTGCAAGGTACTGCGACTAGAACAGCTTCTCCGTTGAGCTCCCCTCTTCGTCTCGGAAGAACTCCGCAGCATCAGCAATACTCCGGGGTAGATCCACAAACGCTCCTGGAGAACTCCAAACGCGGGTCAGTAAGATGTACCTTCTCGTTACAAATTTTCTCTGCATATTAAAGGCCTTACCCGCCGCGATATGCTTAGCCTCTTGGATCTTCCAGCAGGCGCCTTAGGCTTCAACCTGGGCTTCCTTCACGCTTTGGAGGGCCTTAGCAAGTTCGGAATCTTGATCCGAAATCTTGCGCTCCAAGGACTCACATTTTCTTATGGCATCCTTGAGCTCTTGCTGGACTTCCTCTACCCTTCATGTTTTAGGCGGGCGGCTCATTCCTCCTCCACCTCCTTCTTGGCTTCGGCCAGCGCACACTTGAGGGTCTTGACCTCAGACGTGTCAGCTATGAGCATAATCATAAAACTCATTCAGATAACAAATCAAAGCTCATACCATTTCAGATATGTTTCGGTATCACATACCTTGCTTTTCCTCTAATTTCCACTTTAGTTCGGACACTTCGGCGGCATGGGAGGTTGCCTCCAACATCGAAGCTTGTTTGTTCAAATAGACATGTATGTTAATCTCATGCGAGAACTATTCGATCCTCTGTTCAGCCGTTCCTTGCGAACACCGAACAGAGTCTCAGGGGCTACTATCTATACACAGGCATTCCTTTTATATAGCTAAAAAGTACTACATCACATACCTCAAAGCCTGTCGGAAGGCTAGTATAGGCCTCGTTCAATCCGTTTTTAGCGGACCGAACCTTTTCAACCACCGTACCCATAAGGGTACGATGTTCCTCCACAATGGAAGCGCTCTGAAGCGCTTCCACCAGAGTTTCCGGCGCCTCCAGATTGACAGAGGACGCTGGTGGAGTTGACGTACCCCCTTCCTTCAAAGGAGGCTGCTCACCTAATTCCGAAGCCGTGCGGGTCTGCGGAATGATATTCGGTTGGGGGCCGAATTGGGCATGGCCCCTTCTCCAGTCTCCATGGGAGTCGGTTCCCCCATGTTTTTGGCAGCAGAGGTATTACCCTCTGGTGCCACCTTGACGGCTTTCCGCACCTCTCCCTGGCCTGGAAGGGTCCTTCGGGACAACACTTCGGTGTTGTCCGCAGCAGTGGGAGGGGAGGCCGGCGAAGGCGACTCGCTCTCCATCATGTTCGGACCCAGCGAGTTCCCAGAAGATGATGATGGTTGGGGTATATCACGCGCTGGACTATAGCACGCCGTTCGATATGTTAGAACTGCAAGGCGAAAAGCCAGATATATGTGCGGTGTCTTTGGATACTTACGATCCGTCCAGGGGCTTTGGCCTGGGGTGCCACTCGGGGATGGCGTCGGCGTCCGAGTCATAATCGTCTGAAAGGGAGAGTCTCCCCTTCTTGGACGCCTCCGCCTCTAGATCCATGGAAGGCGCCCTTTTCTTCTTTCCCCCCTTAAGGGGAGAATTGCTCTCTTCTTCCTCCTCTTCATCTTCGTTGAGAGGAGAGAGTTTTGGTATCTTCGGACACTATGTCCGAAGCGCCTTTACTGCGGAGGCCACCTTTGGCCTCCTTGTCCTTCTTCTTGGCCTTCTTTTCCGGCGCCTGATACGGTGCCGGAACCAGCATCCTCGTTAGCAGAGGAATGGCTGGGTCTTCGGGTAGCGGAGCCGGACAGTGGATCCGCCCCGCCTTCTTCGTCCAGCCCTATGAGGAGAATGGAAGGCTCAGTAAACTCCTTGGATCTACAAATTAAGGTTATTAGAAAACTTACGGGGGTGGCCAAGTGAGTGCAGTCGAGGCCGAGGTCTTCGGTCGTTTTCGGCCACGACTTCTGAGCCTTGAAAAGCAACTTCCATATGTCTTCGTGTGTTGTGCCGAAGAACCGCTGCAGGGTCCGGGGACTGGCCGGATCGAACTCCCACATATACAGGGTCCAGCATTGGCTGGGGAGAATTCGGCGAAAAAGCATCACCTGGATCATGCTCGCAAGACTGGTGTTCTTGTCCACCATACACTTGACGCGCTTCCACATCGTCATCACCTCGTCAGACGACGCCCAATCCAGGCCCTTGTTGAGCCAGGATGTAAGCCGCATTGGAGGCCCAGACTTAAACTCGGGAGGGGCGGCCCATGTGGTGTCACGGGGTTCCGTGATATAGAACCACTCATGTTGCCATCCCTTCACGGTCTCCACAAAGGTACCCTTGGGCCAGGTAACGTTGGGAAGCTTGCTCACCATGGCACAGCCGCACTCTGCGTGTTGACCATAAACCACTTTCGGCTTCACATTGAAGACCTTGAGCCATAGGCCGAAGTGGGGGGGATGCGGAGGAATGCCTCACACACGACGATGAACGGCGAAATGTTGACGAAGGAATTCGGGGCTAGATCATGGAAATCTAGCTCGTAGTAAAACATGAGACCGCTGGCGAAAGAATGGAGGGGAAACCCTAATCCATGAAGGAAATGGGGGATGAATACTACCCTCTCATTGGACTCAGGGGTGGGGCTGATCTGCTTTTTGGCAGGAAGCCGGTGGGCGATTTCCTTGGCTAGGTACCCCGCTTCCCGGAGTTCCTTGATGTTCCCCTCCGTGACGGAGGAGCCCATTCACTTGCCCTGCGCTCCAGATCCAGACATGGCTAGAGTGTTGGCTGGGGACGGAAAGGATTGAAGCTTGGGCGCTGGAGTTCGAGGGCGGATAGGCTGACGAGGAAGAAGGCGTGGGGTAAAAAGGTGGATCCTTATCCTTTTATAAAGGCAGTGAATATCAAGCGCCCCCTCCCCAGCCTTAAAATTTGCCTATTTCAAAGGGGTCGTGCGGATGGCACGGTTGGATTACCCAAGCCCTCATTGATGAGAATCCCATAATAAGGGGACACGATCTCTGCTTTGACAAGACGTGTCACCGGAGGTTGCGTCTCGAAACGCGAAACAGGAGGTCGAAAAATGATTCGAAATAATGAAGTGGCCAGACGTAATGTCTCACCAGTAAAACTGTCAGTAAAGACATACCATGTTTTTTGATTAAGTATTATACCCTTGCGGTGGTGGGTTGTAACTGTTAAACGGAGCCGAATACAGTTCCCGTGTTTGGAAGACTACTTTGGAGTATTCGAAGGAGGAACCCGCCTTACAACGCCAAAGACAATCTGCACGCCGGACACATCGTCGTTGAAGCCTGGTTCATGGGCTACTGAGGGAATCCTGGACTAAGGGGTCCTCGGGCGTCCGGGGTATTAGATATGGGTCGGACTGATTGGCCGTGAAGGTACAAGATCGGAGGCCTTCCCCCGTGTCCAGATGGGACTCTCCTTTGCATGGATGGCAAGCTTGGCGTCCGGATGTGTAGTTTCCTTCCTCTATAAACCGACCCTGTACAACCCTAGTCCCCTCCGGTGTCTATATAAACCGGAGGGTTTAGTCTGCAGGACCAATCATAATCGTACAGGCTAGACATCTAAGGTTTAGCCATTACAATCTCGAGGTAGATCAACTCTTGTAACCCCTATACTCATCAAAGTCAATCAAGCAGGAAGTAGGGTATTACCTCCATGAAGAGGGCCCGAACCTGGGTAAACATTGTGTCCCTGTTTCCTGTTACCTTCGATCCTCAGACGCACAGTTCAGGACCCCCTACCCGAGATCTGCCGGTTTTGACACCGACACCCGCGGCACCAAATGGGCAGCCGCTCCTGCATTCAGATTCAGACCCCCGCTGCGGCTCGCGTCATGGACCAACAAGGTGTTGATGCTGCAAAAGCGTATCAAAAGTATCATAAAACAGGGCATCGGCCTCACTGACGTGATCCAGGTGATGCTCATCTGCCGAACCCTTCACTCCCAGCGGCAGCCTCTCCGTATGTGGGAGTTCAATCCTGAAGGGCCACGGATCCTGCAGCGATTCTTAGGCACGACGCACAAAGAGATCTGGAAGCTGCTCTTCAAGGCTCAGAAGTCATGGCCGAAGACATCCGAAGACGTTGGCCTTGACTGCAATCATCCGGCCACTCCGGTAATTGCTCAACTTCCGAACATAACTTAATTTATCAATCCAAGGGGGTGCACTGAGAATTCCATCCTTTAAATAGGGCTGGACCAAGAAGGCGGAGCGGATCAGGTGTCCGGGTCCACTCCCCGAAAACCCAGCCGATACTTTGTTAATGAGGATGCTGGTCCCAGCGCCCTATCAGGCACCGAAGAAAAAGGCCAAGAAAAATAGAAAGGAGGCTAAAGGTGGCCCCCGCCATAAAGGTACCTCGGACGCAATGTCCGGAGAGACCAAAACTCACTCCTCCCACGAGGAAGATGAAGATGAAGAGGAGGAGGAAGAAAGCAATTCTCCCCCGAAGGGGAGGAAGAAGAAAAGGGCAGCCTCCAAAGACCCAGAGGCGCAGGTGCCCAAAAGGGAAAAAATATCCCTCCCGGATGGCTCAGATTCGGACGGCGAAGCCATCCCTGAGTGGCGCCCCAGGCCGAAGCCCCTCGCTGCATCGTAAGTATCCGAGGATGTTTCATATAATTAAGTTCAGTCTTTATGATTATGGTATTGACACATTATATGGTGTAGTCCGGCCCGCGATCTCCCCCAACAGTCATCGGAGGGGAATTCTTTGGATCCGGGGATGATGGAGAGCGAGTTGCCTCCGCGAGCCTCCCCGCCAACCGCTACGGACGACACCGAAGTGTTGTCTCGAAGGGCCTCTCCGTACCACAGGGCGGTACGGGAGGTCGCCAAAACGGCGCCGGAGGGTAATGCCTCGGCTGCCGAGAACATGGGGGATGCAATCCCCATGGAGACTGAAGGTGGGGGCCTTTACCAGTTCGGCCCCCAGCCGAACACTATTCCAAAAACCCAAGTGGCTCCGGAACCGAATAAGCGACCCCCTTCAAGGGAGGGGGAGCTCCAACTCCAGCGGCGACCTCCGCAAATTCGGAGGCGCCGAATACACTGACGAAGGCACTTCAACGTGTTTTCATTGTGGAGGAGCACCGCACCCTGATGGGTGTGGTGGTTGAGAAGGTCTAGTCCGCCAAGAGCGGGCTGAATGAAGCCTTCACTAGCCTGCTAACATGCTTTGAGGTAGGTGATGTATTACTCTTGGCCGCTTTCCATATGAAAAATATGCCTGTGTATAGATAGTAGTCCCTGAGACTCTGTTCCGCTTTTGGAAAAAGGCCGAACAGAGGATCGATAATATTCGCAAGAGATAATGTACTTTTCTATTTTAACAAACATGCTTCACTGTTAGCGGCAACTGCCCAGGCCACCGAAGTATTCTAGCTCAAGTAGAAGCTGGGGTTGGCCGATGAGGAACTCGTGTGTATCAACAAAAGGTTTGATGAAGTGCAAGGTATGTTTCGCATGTCTCATTCATGCCTGTAGTAATATGCAGGTTCTGTGTCGAAGCTCATGCGCTGCTATGTGTATGATTGTAGGCAGTGCTGCTGCGATCGAGGCCCTCAGGGGTGAACTTGCCCAGGCCAAGGAGCAGGCAAGGGTGAACAAAGCGGCCGCTGGTAAAGCGGCCGATGACTTGAAGTCCGAGCAGGTCATCTGCCGCCAATACGAGGAGCGGGTGACCGAAGTAGAGCAAGCGCTCAAGGATGCCACAAGCAAGTTTGAGTCCCTAGAGGTGAAGGAGAAAGCCCAGGCAACTGACCTTGCCAAGGCCCTTCAAGAGGCCAAGGAGGTGCGGGCCGAATCCCGAGCGGCGTGCGAGGAGATCAAGCAGGCCGAACACATAGCGGCTAGTAAGCCCTTTCTCTTACAGAGTAAATTCGGCAATCAAAAGTATGTCTTGCTCACTCGATTGTGGAGTGTTCCAGACGGCTTTGCGGATCTTCCGAAGAGTGTCGCCGACGCCGTGCAGTTCTTCCGAGCCTAGGAGGGGCACACGATGGAGAAGCTATTCTGGTCACAGTTCGCAGCGCAGGAGTGCCCAGCGCTGTTGAATGACCAGATGGCGCAGTGGACCGAGCTGCATGGGCGTGAACTTGTCCCCAGCAGCTATTTTGGCCTGGTGCAGCGACTCGTCGACGCGCTGCCCCGAATTGACGCGGTCAAGCGGTTGTTATGTATAGAAGGTGCGCGGCTGGCCTTCGCCTGTGTCAAGATGCACTGGGCAAAAATGAAGGCCGCCGTCGTGGCAGTTGAGAGTCTGCCTGGAGGCAAGGACCACCGCAAGCCGGAGCGCTATTTTGAAGACGTCCTAGAGGGTGCCCGTTTGATAGAGGGCCAGTGCTCGAAGGACATCATGTTCAAGTGAATGTATCCGGACTTCCCGGACGTTGTATTATAAACCGAGGCTTTTGTAATATATTTGTGCCTATTATCTTAAATTGGTTTTCCCCCTGTGCGGCCGTTTTTATCCTTGAGAGTTTGCCAGTCGTCGGCTTCAGCCCCCACATAGATACTATGGGGGTGTTCGGGATAGCACATAACCACACTCGACCCAACGTCTTGGTCCGTAAAGGAGGTGTTAGTGTGGCGAACCAGGCAATCGGACTATGCGGCTTTATCACTCTCACTTAGCCATAGGAGTTTGACAATCGGACTGTAAGATAGCCCCTAGTGCGTATGCGGCTATCTGGACTAGGATGCCTTAAGCGCGTGACTGGGAAGAGCCAGTCCTTCGTGTAACATGAAAGAAATCGCTAAAAATTTAGTAAGTCGCCAAATTACTGACCAGCTCTCGCCGCATCATGATAGTCAGTTTTTGGCTTTCTCTACTGAGGTGCTTTGACTGGGCGAACCAGAAACACAATCGCAGTAGTTCTCCCTTTACTATCTTAGTCGAACAAGCGGAACGTAAGGTAGCAAACACAGGAGTCGGGCAACCCAACTATTGACCAAAGACATGATTCAGAGCCAATGCATATAATGCAGTATTCGGGACGCCGAAGTCTACTCGTAGAGTCTTCGGAGTTTCTGTTTTCCAAAATATATATATATATGTGACGCCGAAGTCTACTCTGAGAGATCATGCCGAGGTGTGTATGCCGATCTGACATAAAAGAGGAAGACAGAGTAAGAAATAAGCCAATACCAAATAAGGTCGGGCAAAACTGTTTCCATTATAGTCTGATTGGTACGTCAAAACGTATTTTTACAAAGGATGCGGTAAGCATCGAGGCTATTTTACATGCCAAGAATTTGAGAACAAGGGAAAGCTGTATACAGGTCCTAAAAAAGGAAAAGGTGATCTTGAAGATCCTTTAGATATCCTGCCGCACGTCTGCGCCACTTTTTGCCTTGGTGTATGATCTTTTAGAGGATCAACGATCAAGTATACAAAAGGGGCCCGGAAAAGGGCCCTTGGTACCATCGGAAAGCGATGTGGAAAGAACCTGAAAAATAAAGATAAGAAGAAGAAAAGGAAGAATATGATGGTCTGGATAGGGCCAAGCCGTATTGTGAGTTTTATTTTTAGTATACTCCGTCCTTGCCCATGGTATCTTTAGTGCGTAGTTATGTACGCGCGGTACGTATGCCGCGATCAGGTTGGGGCTTTGGCGGAGGCCGAATTGCTAATCTAGCTCTGGACGAGCCAGACTGTCATGCTGCAGGTTAGACCGGACTCGTTTGACAGTGTCCGGGGGCTTGATTGCCGATGTGGTATTCGGCTTGATATGGCCACCCTGTACTTCAGCTGCAAGGGTTGCGGAATGCTCCTCAGTACGGAGGGAGCGCTCCATGTTTCCATTGGCTGTTATAACGCCACGTGGTCTAGGCATCTTGAGCTTTAGATAAGCATAGTGCCGGACTGCATTGAAGCGGGCGAAGGCGGTTCATCCGAGCAGTGCATGATAGCCACTGCGAAAGGGGACGATTTCGAAGATCAAGTCTTCACTTCGTAAGTTGTCCGATGAACCGAAGACTACTACCAGCGTTATGGACCGTGTACAACAAGCCTCGACGCCGGGTATAACTCCTTTGAAGGTGCTCCATTACCTCATCGGTGAAGCACAAGGGGTGTGCGGCACCTCTGTATCGGGCGACGTCACGACGCAATTCGGATGAAGTCCGTATGCGGTTTTCGGCCGGCTGAGGTTGTGCCAGTCGCGCTAGGCCTGATGGCCATCTTCTCGCGTTAGGGCACACCCCCTTGATCCGTAGATTGATCTGGCTTGGCCTGCTTTATTGTCCAAGTCCCGCCGTAGGTCGTAGGTGTATCCTGGAGCCGCTGTCTCTCTGCCTCCACGGCGAGGTGGTGCGGGTTGGTATTCGGCATAGGTGGACGCTTTATCTCGTCCACGTGGTGGCCGGTCTGGTTCATCAGCACGGTCATGCCTTGATGGTATTGGCTCGAGCGCCTCGTCATCAAATTGTGGTAGTAGCTGACGCTTCGGATAACTCTTTGCTGGGCGCTGAAGGACATACTCTTCGTCGGCTAGGGCCTGGGTTCATCTGTCGTTGAGTGTATCATGTTCGGCTGGGAGCTGTTGCTCCTTCTTTTTTAGGCTTCTCGCTGTTGCGATTAGCTGGCGCTTGAAGCGCTCTTGCTCGAGGGTTTCCTCTGGCACGATGAAGTCTTCGTCGTCGAGGCTCACATCATCCTCAGAGGGTGGTAGATAGTTACTATCTTCCGAGTCCTCGTTCCTGACCGGATCGTCAGGGTTAACTTGCCCATCCTCCCAATCATCATGTTCGGATGTTGGCTCGACAGGGGCTTCGGGGTCTTCGGCGTTCTTCGGAGTGTTATTATCTCCGGTGCCGGTATTGCTGTCTTTTTCGCGACGTGATTTTGAGTGGCGCCGCTGACGTCGATGCTTTGCGGGTGCCTCGGCAGTCTTGTCCTCAACCGGATCCTTCCTGCCGTCGTCTTCATCCTCTTTGGGTGTGTCCACCATATACACGTCATATGTGGAGGTGGCCGTCCAACGTCCGGTGATCGGCGGGTCTTGGCCTTGTTGGTCTCCGGCATCGTCATCCATGCCATCGATGTCTTCGGAGGCGTAGTCCAGCATGTCGGTTAAATCTTCGACAGTGGCTATGAAGTGGGTGGTGGGTGGGAGGTAAAATTCCCCACTCTAAGCCCCTAGTTCAGGCTGGACGTAGTTCAAAAGTGACTCCTCGGTAATAGTGAGGGATCGCATTACGTCCAGAGCCTCGTTTAAGAGTGAGGTTTGGACGGGGAAACGACAGTCTGCGGGGCTGGCTGGGGCAAAGGCCTCCTGGCCATGCTTGTTTGGCATGGACTTCGGGAGCTCAAATCTGGAGTCCGGGGACAAGCCCGGCCTTTCAATGATAGGGGGAACCCGGTCTGACTCTGAGTTCATCGAGGACACAATTGCCTCTGGATCCTCGGTAATACGGTTGGCAGCGGAGAGTCCGGTGGGCTCCAAACTCCCATCCTCGGACCTGATGGTTTGCTCCGGATCTAAGGCCAGGGCAGTGATCGAGGCCATGAACCCTTCGAAGATCAAGTCTCCTCGGATATCGGTGACATAGTTTAGGTTTCCAAAACTGATCTGATGACCAGGGGCGTAGCTGTCAATCTGCTCAAGGCGGCCAATCGAGTTGGCCCGCAGCGCGAAGCCGCCGAATACGAAAATTTGGCCGGGGATGAAAGTCTCCCCCGAAATAGCATCATTCTAGATGATCGATCGAGCCATCGAACCTTCTGTCGACATCATAGTGGAACTCTCAATGAAAGCACCAATGTCGGTGTCAAAACCGGCCGATCTTGGGTAGGGGGTCCCAAACTGTGCGTCTGAGGATTGAAGGTAACAGGAGGCAGCGGACACGATGTTTACCCAGGTTCGGGCCCTCTTGATGGAGGTAATACCCTACTTCCTGCTTGATTGACTTTGATGAGTATAGGGGTTACAAGAGTTGATCTACCTCGAGATTGTAATGGCTAAACCCTAGATGTCTAGCCTGTATGATTGTGATAGACTCTACGGACTAAACCCTCCGGTTTATATAGACACCGAAGGGACCTAGGGTTGTACAAAGTTGGTTTACAGAGAAAGGAAACTAAATATCCGAACGCCAAGCTTGCCATCCACACAAAGGAGAGTTCCATCCGGACACGGGGGAAAGCCTTCCATCTTGCATCTTCACGGCCCATTAGTCCGGCCCATGTCACATAACCCGGACGCCCGGGGACCCCCTAATCCAGGACTCCCTCAGGTACACTTACCTCATCAACTTCTACTTTCCTACCACTCACTTCTTTCGAGAGAAACTCCTTCTCTAGAAAGAATCCATTCTTAGCAACAAATATCTTGCCTTCGGATCTGTGATAGAAGGTGTACCCAACAGTTTCTTTAGGGTATCCTATGAAGACGCACTTCTCCGATTTGGGTTCAAACTTTTCAGGCTGAAGCTTTTTCACATAAGCATCGCAAACCCAAACTTTAAGAAACGACAGCTTAGGTTTCTTGCCAAACCACAGTTCATATGGCGTCGTCTCAACGGATTTAGATGGTGCCATTTTTAACGTGAATGCAGTTGTCTCTAATGCATAACCCCAAAACGATAGTGGTAAATCGGTAAGAGACATCATAGATCGCACCATATCTAATAAAGTACGGTTATGACGTTCCGACAACCATTACGCTGTGGTGTTCCAGGTGGCGTGAGTTGTGAAACTATTCCACATTGTTTTAAATGAAGGCCAAACTCGTAACTCAAATATTCGCCTCTCGCGATCAGATCGTAGAAACTTTATTTTCTTGTTACGATGTTTTTCCACTTCACTCTGAAATTATGAACTTTTCAAATGTTTCAGACTTGTGTTTCATTAAGTAGATATACCCATATCTGCTCAAATCATCTGTGATGGTCAGAAAGTAACGATACCCGCCGCGAGCCTCAACACTCATCGGACCGCATACATCGGTATGTATTATTTCCAATAAGTCAGTGGCTCGCTCCAATGTTCCGGAGAATGGAGTTTTAGTCAGCTTGCCCATGAGGCATGGTTCGCAAGCATCAAATGATTCATAATCAAGTGAATCCAAAAGTCCATCCGCATGGAGTTTCTTCATGCGCTTTACACCAATATGACCTAAACGGCAGTGCCAGAAATATGTTGCACTATCATTATCAACTTTGCATCTTTTGGCATCAATATTATGAATATGTGTATCACCATGATCGAGATTCAACAAAAATAGACCACTGTTCAAGGGTGCATGACCATAAAGATATTACTCATATAAATAGAACAACCATTATTCTCTGATTTAAATGAATAACCGTCTCGCATCAAACAAGATCCAGATATAATGTTCATGCTCAACGCTGGCACCAAATACCAATTATTCAGGTCTAAAACTAATCCCTAAGGTAGATGTAGAGGTAGTGCACCGACGGTGATTACATCGACCTTGGAACCATTCCCGACGCGCATCGTCACCTCGTCCTTAGCCAATCTTCGTTTAATCCGTAGCCCCTATTTCGAGTTGCAAATATGAGCAACAAAACCAGTATCAAATACACAAGCGGTACTACGAGCATTAGTAAGGTACACATTAATAACATGTATATCGGATTGACAGTTTGCACCCCCCACCCGCCCCCACGTCGTCTCCTCCAAGGCGACTCGGGGGAAACCCTAACCGCCGCCGCCGCACCCCTCCTCCCCCTCCCCTTCCCCTTCGCCGCCGCCAGAGGTGTGCGCCGGTGTGTGATCGACACCGATGAAGGTGGCGGCGGGGGATCTGGCGGCTCCACATAACATGGAGGGCCTCGGCATCCGGGGCGGCGGCCCCGGGCGGAGAGCGCGGGGTGCCCCGGGCGGCGGGCCATTCCGGCTGGAGCTGGTGAGGCGCCTCCCTCGGTCTCGTGGGGGACGAGGAGGCGTCGGTCCATGGTCGCTGGTGTGCGGCCTCCCCTGCGCGGTTGCCGTCGCCAGATGCATCTCATCCTCTCTGCCCTGATCTGCTCCTTCCATCGCCGGATCCGGGTCCTAGTGGCTTAGGCTGCTCTTCCCGGGCGCCGGCAGCGCGGATCTCGTCGAGTGGGGTTGGATCCGGGGGAAACCCCTGGCCGGCGCAACCACACCGTAGGCGACGCCCTGGGCGCCGTACCCTCCCTGGAGGCTGTGGTGAGGATCCTTCTCCTGATTCGGGCGGCTACGACACATCCATGTCGTGTTCCTTCTTGGAGGCGCAGTCCGGGGATCGCAGGGGCGGCGAGAGAGTCGGCTTGTTGGTGTGATGGGCTGTGGTGAGGATCCTTCCGTTCCCTGCTAGGGGCGGCGAGAGAGTCGGGTTGTGGGTGTGATGGGCTGTGGTGAGGATCCTTCCGTTCCCTGCTAGGTGAAAGCCTAGGTCCCCTGATTCGGGCGGCGACAACACATCCGTGGCATGTTCCTTCTTGGAGGCGCAGTCCGGGGATCGCAGGGGCGGCGAGAGAGTCGGGTTTTGGGTGTGATGGTGGTGGGTGGAAGCTTGGCTCGACGCTTCACTGCCTTTTCTTCGGTGGCTCGCTGCTACCCTTGTTGCTGCGACGGTGGCTGATAGCTCTAGCCCTTCTGTGTGGCTTAACTGTGGACGATGACGGTGCTCGGAATGGTGTGCTCGGTGCTAGTAGGTCTGCTCCTAGTTCTTTCTTCATGCGCAGCTTGGACGTCTTCCTCTGGGTTGTAGGGTGAACCGAGCTGCCGCCTGCCGGTGCGGCATCCTTCGTGCCAGGATGAGAGGGCAGGGGACCTTTACAGCGGCAGTTCCAGAGGTGTGTTAGTTCTGTCTTCGAGTTTGGCTACGATCACGAAGCTTGCACGGTGGTGCATCCTCTCAAGTCCGTAGCTTTGTCCGGTTGGTGTAGGTCGTCCTGTAGGGTGATGGCGGCAGCATGGCGTGCTTGCTATCGCTGCTGCCTTTGAGTCTGTTTTGCTTTGCTCCTTGTATCAGTCGCTTGTTTCTCTTCTTGCTTTTCCTTGTAAGTTGGTGATCTTGTAATCCTGGCCGGTTGATGGCTTTGTTAATTCAAAGCCGGGCTCTTCTTGAGCCTTCGTTCTAAAAAATAACATGTATATCAAATATACCTTTGTTCACTTTGCCATCCTTCTTATCCGCCAAATACTTGGGGTAGTTTTGCTTCCAGTGTCCAATCCCTTTGCAGTAGAAGCACTCAGTTTCACGCTTGGGTCCATACTTGGGCTTCTTCCTTGGAGTGACAACTTGCTTGCCATTCTTCTTGAAGTTCCCCTTCTTTTCCTTGCCCTTTTTCTTGAAACTAGTGGTCTTGTTAACCATCAACACTTGATGCTCTTTCTTGATTTCTACCCCTCTAGCTTTGAGCATAGCGAAGAGCTCGGGAATTGTCTTATCCATCCCTTGCATATTATAGTTCATCACGAAGCCTTTGTAGCTTGGTGGTAGTGATTGAAGAAGTCTGTCAATAACACTATCATCCGGAAGATTAACTCCCAGCTGAGTCAAGTGGTTATGGTACCTAGACATTCCGAGTATGTGTTCACTCACAGAACTGTTCTCCTCCATCGTGCAGCTATAGAACAAGTTGGAGACTTCATATCTTTCAACTCGGGCATTTGCTTGAAATATCAACTTCAACTCCTGGAACATCCCATATGGTCCATGATGTTCCAAATGTCTTTGAAGTCCCGATTCTAAGCCATAGAGCATGGCACACTAAACTATAGAGTAGTCATCAGACCGCGTCTGCCAGACGTTCAAAGCGTCTACATTAGCGGGAGGGGCTTTTCACCTAGCGGTGCATCAAGGACATAATTCTTTTGTGCAGCAATGAGGATAATCCTCAAGTTACGGACCCAGTCCGTGTAGTTGCTACCATCATCTTTCAACTTAGCTTTCTCTAGGAATGCATTAAAATTCCAGGGAACGGTAGCACGGGCCATTGATCTACAACATAGATATGCAAAAACTATCAGGACTAAGTTCATGATAAATTAAGTTCAATTAATCATATTATTTAAGAACTCCCACTTAGATAGACATCCCTCGAGTCATCTAAATGATCACGTGATCCATATCAACTAAACCATGTCCGATCATCACGTTAGATGGAGTAGTTTTCAATGGTGAACATCTCTATGTTGATCATATCTACTATATGATTCACGTTCGACCTTTCGGTCTCCAGTGTTCTGAGCCCATGTCTGTACATGCTAGACTCTTCAAGTTTAACCCGAGTATTCCGCACGTGCAAAACTGTCTTGCACCTGTTGTATGTGAACGTAGAGCTTATCACACCCGAACATCACATGGTGTGTCGGCACGACGAACTATCGCAACGGTGCATACTCAGGCAGAACACTTATACCTTGAAATTTTAGTGATGGATCATCTTATAATGCTACCGCCATACTAAGCAAAATAAGATGCATAAAATATAAACAGAACATGCAATCAAAATATGTGACATGATATGGCCATCATTATCTTGTGGCTTTGATCACCATTTCCAAAGCATCGTAATGATATCCATCGTCGCCGGCTTGACACCTTGATCTCCATTGTAGCGTCGTTGTCGTCTTGCCAACTATTGCTTCTACAACTATCGCTAACTCATAGTGATAAAGTAAAGCAATTCATGGCAATTGCATTTCATACAATAAAGCGACAACCATAAGGCTCCTGCCAGTTGCCGATAACTTTTACAAAACATGATCATCTTATACAAAAATGTATATCACATCATGTCTTGAGCATATCACATCACAACATGCCCTGCAAAAAACAAGTTAGATGTCATGTACTTTGTTGTTGCAAGTTTTACGTGGCTGCTACGGGCTTCTAGTAAGAAACGTTATTACCTATGCATCAAAACCACAACGATGTTTCATCAAGTTTGATGTTTTAACCTTCAACAATGATCGGTCGTAGTCAAATTCGATTCAACTAAAGTTGGAGAAACAGACACCCGCCGGCCACCTTTATGCAAAACAAGTTGCATGTCTGTCGGTCGAACCGGTCTCATGAACGTGGTCATGTAATGTTGGTCTGGGCCGCTTCATCCAACAATACCGCCGAATCAAAATAAGACATTGGTGGTAAGCAGTATGACTATGGTCGCCCACAACTCTTTGTGTTCTACTCGTGCATATCATCTACGCATAAACCTGGCTCGGATGCCACTGTTGGGGAACGTAGCATGCAATTTCAATAAACTTCCTACGATCACACAAGATCTATCTAGGAGATGCATAGCAACGAGAGGGGGAGAGTGTGTCCATGTACCCTCATAGACCAAAAGCAGAAGCGTTTACTTAACGCGGTTGATGTAGTCGAACGTCTTCTCGATTCAACCAATCAAGTACCAAACGTACGGCACCTCCGAGTTCTGCACACGTTCAGCTCGATGATGTCCCTCAAAATCTTGATCCAGCAAAGTGTCGAGGGAGAGTTTCGTCAGCACGACAGCGTGGTGACGGTGATGGTGAAGTGATCCGCGCAGGGCTTCACCTAAGCACTACGACAATATGATCGGAGGAGCAAACTGTGGAGGGGGCGCCGCACACGGCTTGGAACAATTGATATGTGTTAGAGGCGCCCCACACCCCCGTATATAATAGGAGGGAGAGGGGAGGAGGCCGTCCTAGGTGCGCCCCATGTGGGAGGAGTCCCACTTGGGCTCCTAGTCCAATTCCCCCCCCCCCCCTTTCCTTTTACCGGAAGGGGAAATGGGGAAGGAGAGAGAGGAGGAGAAGGAAAGGGGGGCGCCGCCCCCTCCCCTTGTCCAATTCGGACTCCTCCCTTTTGGGTGGGGCGCCACACCTTGTGGGCTGGCGTGCCTCCCTCCTATGGCCGATATGGCCCATATCTTCCCCCGGGGGGTTCAGGTAACACCCCCGGTACTCCGATATGTACCTGATACATTCTGAAACACTTCCGGTGTCCGAATACTATCATCCAATATATCAATCTTTACCTCTCGAACATTTCGAGACTCCTTGTCATGTCCATGATCTCATCCGGGACTCCGAACAATCTTCGCTCACCAAACACATAACTCATAATACAAATCGTCATCGAACGTTAAGCGTGCGGACCCTACGGGTTCGAGAACTATGTAGACATGACTGAGACACCTCTCTGGTCAATAACCAATAGCAGAACCTGGATGCTCATATTGGTTCCTACATATTCTACGAAGATCTTTATCGGTCAAACCGTAATGACAACATACGTCATTCCCTTTGTCATCGGTATGTTACTTGCCCCAGATTCGATCGTCGGTATCTTCCTACCTAGTTCAATCTCGCTACCAGCAAGTCTCTTTACTCGTTCCATAATGGATCATCCCACAACTAACTCATTAGTCACATTGCTTGCAAGGCTTATCATGATGTGCATTACCGAGAGGGCCCAGAAATACCTCTCCGATACTCGGTGTGACAAATCCTGATCTTGATCTATGCCAACCCAACAAACACCTTAGGAGATACCTAGCATATTTATAATCACCTAGTTACGTAGTGATATTTGATAGCACACAAGGTATTCCTCCGGTATTCGGGAGTTGCATAATCTTATAGTCAAAGGAATATGTATAAGTCATGAAGAAAGCGATAGCAATAAAACTTAACGATCATTTTGCTAAGCCAACGGATGGGTCTTGTCCATCACATCATTCTCTAATGATGTGATCCCGTTCATCAGATGACAACACATGTATATGGTTAGGAAACTTAACCATCTCTGATTAACGAGCTAGTCTTGTAGAGGCATACTAGGGACACTATGTTTTGTCTATGTATCCACACATGTATCAAGTTTCCGGTTAATACAATCCTAGCATGAACAATAAATATTTATCATGATATAAGGAAATATAAATAACAACTTTATTATTTCCTCTAGGGCATATTTCCTTCACCTACCGCTTCATGAGTGGTATGGGCACACAAAATGAAAAATTGCTTTGAGAAATTAGAGTTGGCACATGCAAATTTACTTGGAACGGCATGGACATTCCGCCTATAGGTATGCATGGTGGACTCATTTGGCACAACTTTGGGTTTAATGAGTTGGATGCACAAGCAGCATTCCCGCTTAGTACAAATGAAGGCTAGCAAATAGATTGAGAAGCGACCAACCAAAAATCAAAAACGTTCATAAACATGCATTGAACACAACTAACACTGAATAATGCACCATAAGTAAGATGTAACTTCGTTGCATAACTATTGACTTTATGTGCATGCATAAGGAATCACAAACCTTAACACCAAAATTCTTACTAAACTGCAATTACCCACTAACATGACTCAGATATTATCATCTCCATATCGCAAAATTATTGCAAGGAATCAAACTTATCATATCCAATGATCTATATGAGAGTTTTTATTATATCCCTCTTGAATATTCATCACTTTGGGACCAAATTCATATCTTGTGCAAATTACCATTACTATTATCAACTCTCAAAAAGGTATAAATGAAGCATGAGAGTGCAAATATTTCTTCAAAATTTAATCACCGCCGTGCTCAAAAAGATATAAGTGAAGCACTAGAGCAACTGCCTAGCTCAAAAGATTTAAGTGAAGCACATAGAGTATTCTAACAAATCATGATAAACACGTGGCTCTGTCAAATAAGTGTGTTCAGGAAAGATGATTGTGACAAACTAAAATGCAAACAAAACAAAGACTCATATAATACACGACGCTCCAAGCAGAACTCATGATACGTGATGAATAAAAATATAGCTCCAAGTAAATTTACCGATAGTTGGTAGAAGAAAGAGGGGATGCCTTCCGGGGTATCCCCAAGCTTAGTTGCTTGGGAGTCCTTGAATATTACCTTGGGGTGCCTCGGACATCCTCAAGCTTAGGCTCTTTCCACTCCTTATTCCTTCATCCATCGTGATCTCACCCAAAACTTGAAAACTTCAATCAAACAGAACTCAATAAAACCTCATGAGATCCGTTAGTATAACAAAGCAAATCACAACTTTAAGTATTGTTGCAAACCCATTCATATTTTATTTTGCATTATACCTACTGTATTCTAACTTCTCCATGGCTTATACCCCTGTAAGTTCATCTAGTGCCACCCTAGTTGGTTTTGGAGTATTGACGACAAACTTGGTTGAGGGACTAATGTGTTTGTGATAATTGCAGGATAACACTGGTAGTAGTCCCTTATTGATTCGGTTTACCTACAAGAGATGACCCCTAAAAATGTGTGAAGACATTGAAGACAATGGTGGCTCGTGAAAACATTCACGATGAAGATTATGACATGTGAAGACACTCACTTGAAGACTATGGAGTACGAAGACACAGTTGTTTCGTAGTTTCCTTTTCTTATTTGTTGAGTCATAGGAACCACCGTACCGTTAAGTGGGGTCCAAGTGAACAAAGTCAGAGTGAGTAATGTGATGCTCAACCAAAATCCTATGTCTTCGAGCAAAGACAATGAGAGCAAATCTTATCCAGAGTTGGATGAGTGAGCTTGGCTTGTAGCCCAAGTAAAGTTGTCGCGTGTGTTTGAAATCCAACAGTTGGACTTGTGTCGGTTCCTTAGTGACCCAGGGTCATTTCGGTCATATCAGGTCGGGTTGCCTCCTGGCTGTAAATAGCCCACCCCCTATACCATAAATTGGTGGCTGCTCAGAGTTAGTGCACGGCTTTTGTCGTTTGAGAGCAACCCTCCTTCGAAGCATTTGAGAGAGAGATCCTTGCGAGGATAAAGCCCAAAACACCCAAAGCCAAAGAGTGTTAGGCATCACTGAAGTCTTTCTGTCCGCGTGACCTAAATACTTGTTACACTTGAGGACTGTGAATCCTCCAGCCGGTCAGGTGTCGCGTTCTGAGCATCAAAGAGTCATTGTGGGTCGCCGGTGAACAAAGTCTGTGAAGGTTTGGAAGTCTACCTTGAAGACTTACCAGAGTGATTGGGTGAGGACTGGGTGTCCTTAGCTCAATGGGAATAAGGTGAAGACGCGGTCTTCTGAGTTAAATCTCAGCCTCCCTAACCAGATGTACAGTTGTCACAGCAACTGGAACTAGTCTACCAAATCCTTGTCTTCACCAAGTAACTGGTTCTATCCTCCACTTCCCTTTACTTTACAGTTTGTCTTCATGAAGTATTTGCTTGCTTGTCTGATCTGTTTGACTTCACTGAGTGAAGACAATTTACTATTTGGCTTCATACTGCCTTCCATCCTGATCCATACTACCTAGCTGTTGATAGTCTTCGTGCTTTCACTACATTGCTTACTTGACTATGGCTTGTCTAGTGTAGTCTATCTTCCGCTGCATATCAATAGGTTCATTTCTACTGTTTGTCTTCAAAGACCTCGTGTATAGAAGACTTTCATAAAAATCGCCTATTCACCCCCCTCCCCCCTCTAGTCGATAACTAGCACTTTCAATTGGTATCAGAGTAAGGTGCTCCCTTGTTCTGTGTGATTCGGTTTAACCACCTGGAGTTTTAGCTATGTCGACTGCAGGGATAATCAAGGTCTCCGCTGCGTGCCCGGTCTTCGATGGCACTGATTACCCCTACTGGAAGAATAAGATGCGCATGCATCTTGAAGCCATTGATGTCGACCTCTGGTATGTCATCAAGAATGGCGTTCCCAAGGTCGGTGAAGGTGTCACTGCTGCTGATGTCCAGAGGTTCATTCAACTGGATTCGACTGCCAAGAACATCATCTGTGGTCATCTGACCAAAGGACAGTACGGCCGGTGTGAGTGCACTGGAAACTGTGAAGCTGGTCTGGGACTAGCTCTTCAAGGTCAACGAAGGCATCTCAACTCAAAGAGATTCAAGGATTGATGTTCTTCGCAACCTCTTCAATCGCTTCAAGAGAAACGACAATGAGAATGTCCAGCTCACATTTGATCACCTCACTGATATCACAAATAAGCTTCGCGCACTTGGCGCTGCTGAGATCACCAAGCACGAAATCGCCAAGAAGCTCCTGAGATCACTTGACAGCTCATTCGAAACCCTGGCCCTGATGATACAAGAACGTCCTAACTTCAAAGATCTCGATCCGGCTGACATACTTGAGAGGCTCAACACACATGAGTTCCAGTTATCTGAGAAGAGAGACATCTATGGTCCCAACTATGGCCGAACTCGTGCTTTGAAGGCAAAAGTTGTCTCCTCATCTGAAGAAGAATCTGACTGCAGTTCTGGGGATCCTGAAGACATTGGAAAGGAGCTAGCTATGATCGTGAAGAAGTTCCAGAAGTTCTCCAAGAAGAAACGTTTTGGAAAGTCTTCAAGATCCAGCTCAAGAAATGATGAAGCTTCCACTCGTGACCACAAGAAGAGAACATGCCACAAATGCAAGAAACCTGGTCACTACATCTCTGAGTGTCCTCAATGGGACAATGAATCTAACAAGAAGAAGAAGAGCAAGGAATATGATTCTGACGACAAGAAGAAGAAGAAGAAGAAATCCTCAAAGTCTTCTTCAAAGTCTTCATCTCACAAGAAGAGCTCATCCAGCAAGGCTCGTGCGTTTGTTGGCAAGGAGATGGATCCAGAGGAGGAGTTTGCTTCTGAGGAGGCGGAGGTGGAGTCTGAGGAGGAGTCTGATTCAGCCGTGGCAAGACGGGCTCTAGCTTGGGCCTACGTTGCCAAGTCCATCTTCAACACCGAAGACAATGGCCTCGTCGCCAAAGCTCATGCCGATGGTGAGGATGACTCTGCTCCGATCTACTGCTTCATGGCACGTGGTGCCAAGGTAAACTCACGCGATGCTTACTTTCAAACATCCAGTGAAGATGACTCTGAATGTGAATCCAAACCTAGCTACAAAACACTTGCTAAAATTGCAACTGAACAACAAACTGATATGGAACATATTCAAAAGTTGCTAGACAAAAGCGATGACCTGTTGGACGCGGAAATGACTCGAACTCAGTCCTTAATTGAAGACATTAAAAATCTTCACGTTAAGTACGAGCAACTTGAAAGTCGTCATGAAACTCTCACAGCCGCTCATGAGAAGCTTTCTATGATTATCTTCAAAGTAAGCAAGAACTTCAGAATCTGAGAGCGCCTCATGAAGATCTTCAAAAGGAGAACGATTCACTTCGCGCTCAACAGATCAGTTCTGCTCAGGAAGACTTTGAGCCACCCTGTTTGAAATGTCTTGAGCGTGATAATGTTGTCTCTCTTACTGAATGTTCTACTACTGCTACTGTTGCAATATCTTCAACTGCTGATGTGGTCACTAACCCATCTTCTGAGGATACCACTACTATTGCTGATGAGAATGCCAGGTTGAAGACTTTGCTTGAAAAAGGGTTGTACAAAAGCCTCAAAGGGCATCAAACACTATGTGATGTCCTCAAGAAACAGATTCTGAACCAAAACCCTAGGAAAGAGGGTGTTGGGTTCGAGAGGAAAATGAATGTTGATGGTTCATACTGGAAGCCTGAGAAGTACCCCAAAACCTCATGGGTTGCTGCAAAGGGACCTTCAGTGGATCCATCTACCTTATCTGGCTTCACTTGTGGTAATCCGATTATCATTGATGAATCCTTCGATGCAAATTATAAACTGTTCAAAATATCAGAATGGTGAAGTGTTTGCCAGGTATATTGGTACTAACTGCAGGAATGGACCACCTTTGAAGAAGATCTGGGTGTCCAAAAGTTGTCTTGAGAAGCTTCCTGTGAATGTCATCATGACACCACCTGGGAAGAAGACAAACCCCATTCCAAAGGCTTCATATGGTCCAAAGGCTTCATACAGACAGAGAACCCACCAGGGTCACCCTAACACCAATGTTTTGTAGGGAAACCATACTCAGACTTATGAATATGAGCGTGTTTCATCAAACCTCTATGTTCATAAGACCAAGAACTTTTCTGCTTATTCCTATGAGTATTATTCACCACCTGCAAGGCTATTTGCTAGGGCTCCAAAGCATAAATTCTCAGATGCTGCACTTAGACTCATTGCTTTTAAGCCACCCCTGAAGATGTGGGTGGTTAAGAAAATTAACTCTCTTTTGTAGGGAAAGGTCTCCAGCCAGAAATTAAAGGCTTCTGATGCTTATGCTGGGGACCAAAAACATCTTGTGGGATGCAAGATAAAATGCCAAAATGGTCTTACTATGTATTTCGTCCCAGGATTTCTTGACAATCATCCTATCTACCCTAACAAGGATCTGAACTTTGATGGTATGCTTGTTCGTCAAATGTTTATGCTTCACACATCTCTTTGTGAAGCCTATCCCCCAAACTGCACTGTAGGGTATGACACCAACGGCTTCTTAGTGGATTATGGATAGTGGATGCACTATCCACATGACTGGGGATCAAAGTCTTCTTATGGTTCAACCCTACGTCTCTCTGACAAGAGTCACATCACATTTGCTGACACTGGTAAGAGCAAGGACCACAGCTGGCCATATGTCTTCTAGCAAAAGCTTCAGAGTGATGGCTCTGGCATCGGAGGCTAGGGCATGCGGGCATGAGGAACTTACACACTCTTGCGAAGAAGAAGCATGTCATAGGCATCAAGGGCGTCAAGTTCAAAAAAGATCATCTATGCGGTGCCTGCGAAGCCGGAAAGATGACTAGGGCCAAGCATCCCTCGAAGACAATCATGACGATGACACGTCCCTTCGAGTTGCTTCACATAGACTTATTTGGCCCTACTCACTACTCTACCCTTACTACCACTGCATTCCTCTATGGTTTCGTCATTGTTGATGATTACTTAATATATACATGGGTGCACACAATTCTCTACAAGACTGAAGTGCAGGATGTCTTCAGATGATTCTCCAATCGTGCCATGACCAACTTTGGCATCAAGATCAAGCACATCAGAAGTGACAATGGCACAGAATTCAAGAACACCGGCCTCGACACTTATCTTGATACATTGGGCATCACACATGAGTTCTCTGCTCCATACACACCTCAGCAAAATGGCATCGTGGCGCACAAGAACAGAACCATCATTGAGATGGCACGAACGATGCTCGATGAGTACAAGACTCCAAGGAAAATCTGGCCTGAAGCTATTGATACTGCATGCCACGTCATCAACCGTGTTTATCTTCACAAGTTCCTAAAGAAGACATCATATGAGCTCCCGACTAGTAAGAAGCCAAACGTCAGCTATTTCAGAGTAATTGGTGCTAGGTGCTGGATCAAGGATCTACATCACACTTCCAAATTTGCACCGAAAGCACATGAAGGTTTTATGCTTGGCTACGGAAAGGATTCGCACTCCTATAGAGTCTTCAACCTATTTCACTACAAAGTGGTTGAAACTGTGGATGTGCGGTTCGATGAGACAAATGGCTCGCAAAGAGGGCACCTCCCAAATGTGCTAGATGAAGCTACACCAAGTGAATCTATCAAGCTTATGGGTACTGGAGAAATCATACCTTTACAGGAACAGGCTGAAGAGGAAATCATCATTTCTGCACCTAATTAGCATGAAGACACTGCTCAGCCTGAAGCCAATGTTGAAGATGAAGACAATGATCAGCAAGGGCAAAATCTTCGTCCAGTTCATCCTCGTGTTGCAAATGAAGTCCAGATTGAAAAGATTATTGATAGCATCAATGCACGTGGTCCACTCACTCGTTCAAGAGCAACACAACTAGCAAATTTCTGTGGGAACTTTGCATTTGTCTCTATATCTGAACCCAAGAAAGTTGATGAAGCCTTCATGGAACCTGAATGGATTCAAGCTATGCAAGAAGAGCTTCAACAGTTTGAGCTGAACAATGTATGGGAGCTAGTAAAGCGTCCAAATCCTTGGAAGCACAATATCATCGGCACCAAATGGATCTATCACAACAAACAAGATGAGCATGGTCAAGTTGTCAGAAACAAGGCGCGTCTCGTTGCTCAAGGTTACACACAAGTTGAAGGGATTGACTTCGATGAAACCTTTGCTCCTGTGGCTAGGCTTGAAGCCATTCGCATACTACTAGCCTATGCCAACCACAACATCATTCTTCAGTACCAAATGGATGTAAAGAATGCCTTTCTCAATGGCAAAATTGAAGAAGAAGTGTATGTTGCACAACCACCTGGTTTTGAAGACCCAAAGCATCCTGACATGGTATACAAGCTCAACAAGGCACTGTATGGCCTCAAACAAGCCCCTCGCGCTTGGTATGACACACTCAAAGACTTCTTGAAGAGAAAAGGCTTCAAACCTAGTCCCCTAGATCCCACTCTCTTCACGAAGACATATAATGGTGAACTGTTTGTATGCCAAATCTATGTGGATGACATTATCTTCGGCTGCACTGACAAGAGATGCAGTGATGAATTCGGGCATATGATGCGAGAGCAATATCAGATGTCCATGATGGGTGAGCTGAAATTCTTCCTTGGTCTTCAAATCCATCAGCAGAGAAATGGCATCTTCATATCATAAGAAAAATACCTCAAAGATTGCCTGAAGAAGTTTGTAATGCAAGACTGCAAAGGGTACACGACGCCAATACCAACCAAAGGCCAATTGGGCCCTGACGACAATGGTAAAGAGTTCGATCAAAAGGTGTACCGCTCCATCATTGGTTCTTTACTCTACTTATGTGCATCTAGGCCTGATATAATGCTTAGCATTTGCATGTGTGCCCGATTCCAAGCGGCACCAAAGGAGTCGCATCACTTAGCTGTGAAGTGAATTATTCAATATTTGGCTTACACCCCAACACTAGGATTATGGTATCCGGAGGGATTAGAGTTTGATCTAGTTGGATTATCAGATGTTGATTATGCTGGTGACAAGGTTGATCGCAAGTCCACATCAGTCACATGTCACTTTCTTGGACGATCTCTTGTCTGTTGGTCTTCAAAGAAGCAGAACTATGTATCACTCTCCACTGCTGAATCCGAATACATTGCTGTTGGATCTTGTTGCGCTCAACTTCTATGGATGAAGCAAACTCTCAAGGACTATGACGTCCACCTGAAGCATGTGCCCCTATACTGCGACAATGAAAGCGCCATCAAGATTGCCAACAACCCAGTTCAGCACTCGAAGACAAAGCACATTCAGATCCGTCATCACTTTCTCAGAGGTCATGTCATGAAGGAAGACATTGATATCATTCGCGTCAACACTGAAGAGTAATTGGCAGATATCTTCACAAAGCCCTTGGATGATAAAAGGTTTTGCAAGATGCGGTGTGAGCTAAATATCTTAGAATCCTCAAATGTCCTGTGATTGGACACACATCCTAACACTTATGCATGTTGATGACTTAGATGTGCAACACACGAAGTAACGTATATCTTCAATTAATGAAGACTTACCCTCTAAGTGTGAACACATTAATGCGGAATTTGACTTCAGAGCGCCACGATAATTGTGCGCCGCGTCTGGGTCTAAGACTTGCTATATGGTGGGTAACGCAACCACCAAACTTTCTCGAAGATTTTCATTTGGCGTCATGATTGCATTATCTTCGCATTTGGTTTGTCTTCAACATTGATTTGACTTCAAGGTTTACCTTCGCAATGTTGATTTGGTCTTTTCTGATGTGTGTGTGTGTCTATATATATATATATATATATATATATATATATATATATATATATATATATGTTCTATCCTCTACAGCATTCACTTATAGCTATGTCTTCAAACTTGCCATTTTCTGAACTAAGTGAATGTGATCGGACCCTAACCTCTTTTGTGCTTCTTCCTCAAATTCCGTCTATCTAGTAATATGCATTCTGTTGAAATGTGTCAAATATCTTCACTGCGTCCTTGTCAGCTGAAGATACAGATATACACATTTAAACCTGCTTTTAATGCTATATCTCTTTTGCCCGAATACCGGAGAAGCCGAAACGACCACCCGACAAACCAGGCGTGCGTGGGAACATGGAACAACTTTCAATGAGTTGCATGCATGCCACATGTCCCTCAGATGTGAACCGCCAGGGGCACCTACGTAATTACGCTGTGCAGCCCTTCACCTTATAAATACACATCCAGTGCGGTCATTATTCCCTCTTCCACCTCGCCATCTCGCTCAAACCCTAGGGCCACCACTAGCTCGTGTCGACGCCGGAGACGAAGCGCTTAGCTGTCACGACCTCTTCGACGCCGTCCTCACGCCGGCCGCGAACCTCGTCTTCTCCGCCGCTGCCGTAGGTGTCTTCCGCCGCCAAGTTAGGGCGCGGGAGATTGGACAGCTCGGCCTCCCTTCTGCCTTGTCTAGTAGTTCGTTTGTGGTAAATAAATCTCACTTTTTTACATCCTTTTTGATTTGTCAAATCCATCCACTTCAACCAAAAGTGGTTTCTACACTTCCAAATCTGGATCTGTCTCTTTCTGAATCTCATATCTTGCAAAGTATATTCACTTGTGCTTCATAACTTTAGATTCCTCACTTGTACTTATTCATGGATTCGTACAAACATGGAACCAAATCACTTCAAATAAGTGAATGTCTTCGCACTATGAGGTCAATGTCTTCAAACTGATTTATCTTCAAAATCATCTGAGAATGCATATCACCTCTTCCCCTTCCCTCGCATCTCTAATGCTGTCACATGTACATGTCCGTGGGAGAATCCCTTGGTTCTCATAGCCTACATTCATTTGCAGAATTCTTACAGCATCACATTGACTCCCCTGAAGCTAGTTCTTGTTTGACAAGTCGACGGAAGGCTTTCACTGTTCTGAAGCCTCTCTGTCTGAATATTATGGCTTCTGATAAATCTGCAAGGAAGGGTGGCAGGCAGCACCATGGCAATACTGCTCTGGATCTGCCTCCCAGTCTATTTGAGATGTACAAGACAGATCCTGAAGAGAACTACAATCAGCGCAAGACCAGAATCCAATGGATTCGAAGATATTGGGCTGAACAGTGGTTCAAGTATAGCTTCGTGACACCTGAATATGCTGAGAAGAATGCCATCAAGCGCCAGTGGGGCGATATTCTGTACAAGAATCTGCAACCCAAGTCGAAGCCTGAAGCTATTACCCAAGGCTTCTATCCTTGCATGGTCCGAGGACCTCAGCCAAAAAATGCCGACCCATCATCTCATCTATGGTGTCGTGACAGCAATCTCTTCAAGCACAAATTTCAGTTCACAAAGGATTCGGCTGTCAAGAAGAAAAAGGCATTCGGACTTGACTTCAACCCTGGTCCGTCTGCCCCAAGGCAGGATGGCACACGCGATGCCAATCCCAATGTCATCGGCCCCTTCAATAGCTTCGATGGGCTCCTCTCCCATATTGCTGCTCAGAGGGCCGCGGTGGATCAATTTACTGATGCAGACTCTGAAGATGCACCTGCACCACCAAAGCATAAGAAAAAGAAGACAAAAGCTTCAAAGCCCTCTGTTGCACCAACTGCTTCAACTATGAAGCCATTGACGACTGCACCTCCTGAACCCAGTGTGCAGCCTGAAGACTTGTCTCATGTCTCCGAGAAGACTAAGAAGACCAAGAAGCCCAAGAAGATTTCAGGGCATGACCTGACTCCTGCTGCCATTTTGCGCAATGAAGACAACACCATTGATCTGTCCAGTGATGAAGATCTTGGTGATGAAGCTCTAGAGATGCTGATCAAGAGCAAGCAAGAGGCAGAGATCTTTCAAGATCTGCCTCTCTTTGATGTTGATATTCTGAACAACTTCATTGATGAATGGTTTGAGGACCAAAGCATCAACATTGATGATCTGCAGCTGCCAGTGGACATCAGCATTACCTTTCATGGAGACATTGCAAATGAACTTGCTCTGACTCAGAGAATCGTCAAGCTCAAGAACAAGATTGATTATGAGAAGGCACACTTCAAGAAGAACATTGAAAAGCTCAGTGTTGCTGATGTGCAAATCTTCAAGAAGATGATGAATGATCTCAAGGCAGAGTTCAACAAGAAGTGTGAAGAAGCCAAAGGCTCACGCGAGCGCATGAAATACTATGCGCAAAAATGTGTGCAAGTGCACAATGAAGCTGAAAAGAGAAAGGCTCTTGGGCGTCCTGGCATCGACCCCAAAATGGCTGCCAAACAAAAGAAGAAGTCTGCTGAAGCCAAACCTGAAGCTCAATGGCAGGAACAACCAAGCATGGTCTTCCCTGCCAGCATGACTGGCTCGAAGCCAAAGGTTCCCTCAGCAGCTTCTGAAATGAAGAAGACAAGGCAAGCCGAAGCCAGGAAGAGGAAGCTCAAGGACACCTCTGATGATGCTCCCTCCAAAAAGAAGCTGAAGACTAAGGTTTCAAAGTCTTCAAAGAAAGAGCGTGCTGCTGCCCCAGAGCCCCTCATCGTTGAACCCATCTCTGTTGCTCTCCCTGCCTCTACCAACCAAGAACGCCGCCTGGTGATTCATGAGCCTGCTTCCACAGACGCTCAAGCAAGTGAACAAGTTCCAGCTGTTGACCCCAACGCAGCTGAAGACATTGGTCGTGAAGACAATGTAAATGATGATGAAGTCCTTCCTCAGCTCGAGCCCCAGTCGGTATCATCGCCTGCTCTCACGAGCAGTGAACTTATTAGCATTGGTCGTCCTCTGAGTCCAGTTGCTCAAGATGACTCATGGGCTGAGCGAAAACAACAAGAGACCCCTATGCAAGATGAGACACCCCATACTCCACCACCTCAAGTCACCACTCCGGTGCTTGATGATGACCACTTCATGGAACAGACCACCCCTTCTCCAAAGGCGTTGCCAGCAATTTGCACGCTTCACAAAGGCCTTAGGCCACAGGTCTCCATGTCAAGCATTCCAGAATAGGAAGTGCAACATACTAGCTCAGTAGCACGTCAAGTGTTTCCTAAATCCACCCCTTCTGCGTCTGCCTCTGAGTCTGAAGCCAAAGCTGCTGAAGAGATTCCGGCTGCATCAGCCCAAGAAGAAAAAGAAGAAGAGAAAGGAGAAGAAAGAGAAACCACAACCCCTGAGGGAGTCCTGGACTACGGGGTCCTCAGACGTCCGGCCTGTTGGACATGGGCCGGACTAATGGGTTGTGAAGATACGAAGACCGAAGACTCTACCCGTGTCCGGATGGGACTCTCCTTGGCATGGAAGGCAAGCTTGGCGGCCACATATGAAGATTCCTTTTCTCTGTAACCGACTTTGTACAACCCTAGCCCCCTCCGGTGTCTATATAAACCGGAGGGCTTAGTCCGGATCGATAGATACAATTATAGTCGTACAGGCTAGACTTCTAGGGTTTTAGCCATTACGATCTCGTGGTAGATCAACTCTTGTAATACTCATATTCATCAAGATCAATCAAGCAGGAAGTAGGGTATTACCTCCATAGAGAGGGCCCGAACCTGGGTAAACATTGTGTCCCCCGTCTCATGTTACCATCGACCTTAGACGCACAGTTCGGGACCCCCTACCCGAGATCCGCCGGTTTTGACACCGACATTGGTGCTTTCATTGAGAGTTCCACTGTGCCGTCCCCAAAAGGTTCGATGACTCCTTCAATCATTAACAACGATGCTGTGCAAGGGGAAACCTTCCTCCCTGGACAGATCTTCGTGTTTGGCGGCTTTGCACTGCGGGCCAACTCGCTTGGCCATCTGGAGCAGATTGTTAGCTATGCCCCTGGCCATCAGGTCAGATTTGGGAGCTTGAACTATGTCACGGATATCCGTGGAGACTTGATCTTCGACGGCTTTGAGACCACGGCAGCCGCTCCCTATCCCTACGGTGAACATGACTTTAATCTGTCACCGGTCCATATTTAGGAAATTGCACCTATAACTACTCTGGCCCTAGATCCGAAGCAGATCGCGACATCTGAGGACGGGAAGCTCAACCCCACCACGGAAGCCGCAAACTCCGCGGTGTTGGAGCCGCACACAGACCCAACCTCGGGTGATATCTGTGTCTCCGGAACCTCGGACTTGTTTCCGGCCTTAAGTTCCGAACCATGTGTGACCGCGCATGTCGAGCTGGATTAGTCATCGATCGCAGAATTCAGCGCCGCGGACATCTTCTGGCACTCACCTTTAGGCGATGTGCTGAACTCGTTAAAGAATTTATCCCTAGCGGGGGACTCTCAGCCGAATTATATCCAGTTTGAACTGGAGGCTGATGATGGAGAATTTCGTTTCCCACCCACCGCCCACTTCATAGCCACTGTCGAAGATCTAACCGACACGCTTGACTATGACTCCGAAGACATCGATGGTATGGACGACGATGCCGGAGAAGAGGAGGCCCAAAACCCGCCGTTCACCGGATGATGGACAGCCACTTCCTCATATGACGTATACATGGTGGATGCACCAAAAGATAATAGCGGCGACGACAAGGAGAACCCAGCGATGGATGACCCTCCTAAGACACAACCAAAGCGTCGTCGTCAGCGGCACCGCTCTAAATCGCGCCGCAGCAAGGACAGCAACACCGGCACAGGAGACGATAACACTCCGGATGGTGCCGAAGACACAGAAGACCCCGACGAACAAACTGCCGAACAAGACAATCGGGAAGATGGGCAAGTCAGCCCTGATGAACAGGCCATAGAAGAAGACTCGGAGGACGGTAGTTATCATCCGCTCTCCGAGGAGGAGGTGAGCCTCGGCAACGAGGATTTCATCGTGCCTGAGGAACCTCCCGAGCAGGAGCGCTTTAAGCTTCAGCTAATAGCCACTGCGAGGAGCCTGAAAAAGAAGCAGCAGCTTCAAGCTGATCAAGACCTGCTCAATGACAGATGGACCGATGTCCTCGCAGCCGAGGAATACGGCCTTAAACGCCCAGCCAAAAGTTACCCGAAGCGCAAATTGCTACATCAGTTCGATGACGAGGCGCCAGAGCCCGCACCAGCATCGCGCAATGCGGTTGACCGACCACCGCACGGTCGGGATAAAACGGCAACTCGAGCCGAAAACCAGGCCGCCCCACTCCACTGTAAAGGCAGGGACAAAACAGCTCAGGGTTACACATATGACCTTCGGCATGACCTGGATAGTAGAGCAGGACACACAAGATCGATCTATGGATCGCGAGGACATGCCTTGACACGCGACGACGGCTACCTATTCGGACGTGACAAACCTAGTCACGCCCGGGCCGACAACCGCAGACGGACTCCATCGGAGCTATGTCGCGACGCGGCCCAATATAGAGGCTCCGCACACCCTCTTTGCTTCACTGACAAAGTAATGGATCATGAATTCCCAGAAGGGTTCAAACCCGTAAACATCGAATCATACGATGGAACAACCAATCCCGCGGTGTGGATCGAGGATTTTATTCTCCACATCCACATGGCCCGCGGGGATGATCTTCACGCCATCAAATACCTCCCACTAAAAATCAAAGGGCCAGCTCGGCACTGGCTAAACAGTCTGCCTGAAAATTCCATTGGCAGCTGGGAGGACTTGGAAGAAGCCTTCCTTGACAACTTCCAAGGTACATATGTCCGGCCACCAGACGCCGATGACTTAAGCCACATAGTCCAACAGCTTGGAGAGTCGGCCAGGAAATTCTGGACTAGGTTCCTAACCAAAAAGAACCAGATCGTCGACTGTCCGGATGCCGAAGCCCTTGCAGCCTTTAAACATAGCATCCGTGACGAATGGCTCGCCCGCCACCTCGGCCAGGAAAAACCGAAATCCATGGCAGCCCTCACGGCACCCATGACCCGCTTTTGTGTGGGAGAGGATAGTTGCCTGGCCCGCAGCAAAAATACAGCAAGCGACACGGGCACCTCCGAGGTCAACAATAGCAATGGCAAGCTCCGACGTAGCAGACACAAGCGCCGAAGTAATGGTAACAACACCGATGACACGACAGTCAATGCCGGATTCAGGGGTTCCAAGTCCGGTCAGCGGAAGAAGACATATAAAAGAAACAATCAGGGACCATCCAGCTTGGACCGCATACTCGATCATCTGTGCCAAATCCATGGCACCCCTGACAAACCAGCCAATCATACCAACAGAGATTGTTGGGTTTTTAAACAGGCCAGCAAGTTAAATGCCGAGAACAAAGAAAAGGGATCGCAAAGCGAGGACCATGACGAGGAGCCCCGGCAACCGAACACAGGGGGACAAAAGAAGTCCCCCCAGGTCAAAACGGTGAACATGATATATGCTACACACATCCCCAAGAAGGAGCGCAAGCGCACGCTGAGGGACGTCTATGCGATAGAGCCAGTCGCCCCAAAATTTAATCCATGGTTGTCATGCCCGATCACTTTTGATAGACGAGATCATCCGACCAGTATCCGTCATGGAGGTTCAGCCGCATTGGTCCTTGACCCAATAATTGATGGATTCCACCTAAAGCGAGTCCTTATGGACGGAGGCAGCAGCTTGAACCTGCTCTATCAGGATACAGTGCGCAAAATGGGCATTAACCCATCACGGATCAAGCCCACAAAGACTACCTTCAAAGGAGTCATACCAGGTGTAGAGGCCCGCTGCACGGGCTCAATTACGCTAGAGGTTGTCTTTGGATCTCCGGACAACTTCTGAAGCGAAGAGTTGATCTTCGATATCGTCCCTTTTCGCAGCGGCTACCACGCACTGCTCAGACGAACCGCATTTGCTCGGTTCAACGCGGTGCCACACTATGCTTATCTCAAGCTCAAGATGCCTGGTCCACGCGGCGTCATAATAGTCAATGGAAACACGGAACGCTCCCTCCGTATAGAAGAGCACACCGCTGCCTTAGCAGCAGAAGTACAGAGCGGCCTTCTCAAGCAGAACCTTAATTCGGCTGCCGAGCCCCCGGACACCATTAAGAGGGTCCGGACTATTCTGCAGCAGGACAGCTTGGCTCGTCAGGAGCTCGACTAGCAATTTGGCCTCCGTCCCAGTCCTGATCAAGTGGTGGCATTGGTACCGCGCGTACATAACTACGCACTCAAGATACCATGGGCATAGACGGAGGCATACCTACCTTGTGATCCACAATACGGCTTGACTGCTCCCGGACACATTTATTTTCACGGTTTCCTTTTTTCCTTTTCAGGTTCCTTTTCCATAGGCCTTCCGTGATGTCTTGATCGCAGTTCCTTTCGAAGGACAAATACACCAAGACGGCAGTTAGTCTGGACATAGAGGGGAATTATTTAGGTGGTCTCTTTAACGACCACTCTACATGTTTTCAGGGCCCCCACACACAACTCTCCCTTGGTGATGGCATGTTAAATAGCATGTTGCTTATCACACTATTTGTATCAATTGGGCTTGACGTGTTAATCAAATTACAATGGAAACAGTTTGCGGCCCAAATTTTAGGGCCCTTGCTTTATGCTTTTGCCTCTTTTCTGTTTTCTTCTTTTTTATTATTAATAAGCTTATCAGATAGCACCCGTACACTATGGTACATTTCAATTTGCCAGGGGCTTTCATAGCGCCCCGCACTACGGCAACAAAGTCCGAACACTTTTTTATAGTACAGTTCGGCACCCTGAATTTAGCATTATATGCATTGGCTCCGAATCATGTCTTTGGTCAATAGTTGGGTTGCCCGACTCCTGTGCTTGCTACCTTACGTTCCACTATATCGGCTAAGGTAGTAAAGGGAGAACTACTGCGATTGTGCCCTGGTTCATCCGGATGAGCACCTTAGTAGAGAAAGCCAAAAACTGACTGTCATGATGCGGCAAGAGCCGGTCAGCTCTTCGGAGGTTTCAAATCGCTAGAGGTTTTTTTCGCATTACGCGATGAATCGGGTTTTATCCGATCAGGTATTTAAAGAATCCCCCAGTTCGGACTTTCGAATACCAGGGGCTGCGCCTAAAATTTTATTGTCTAACTCCTATGGCTAAGTGAGGGTGATAAAGCATTATAGTCCGATTGCCTTGTTCGTTGTGCTAAACACCTCCTTCAAGGACCAAATAATTGGATCAAGAGTGTTTAGATTCCATCCCGAACACCCCCGTATTACCTACGTGGGGGCTCAAGCCGACGACTGGCCAACTCTCAGATTTAATAAAAACGGCCGCACAGGAGGTAAAAATCTAACACAAAGCATTATATTACATAAATTGTCTTTGTTTCATAATACAGGGCGAGAAAAAATATGAATGTATTCATTCAAAGATCACGTCTTTCGCACACTGCTCCATAGCAATGCGGGATCCCTCCAGGACACTATCAAAATACAGCTCGGGCTTGCGGTGCTCCTTGCCCTCCGGCGGCCCCTCGGTCACAAGCTTGACGGCGTCCATCTTCGCCCACCAGACCTTGACGCGGGCGAAGGCCATGCGCGCGCCCTCGACGCAGACCGACCGCTTGACGACGTCCAGCCGAGGACAGGCATTCACCAGCCGCTTCACGAGGCTGAAGTAGCTGCTGGGTATAGTTTCGGCAGGCCACAGCCGGATTATCAAATCCTTCATGGCCAGTTCGGCCACCCTATGCAGCTCGACCAGCTGTTTCAGCTGATCGGTGAAGGGCACTGGATGTTCTGGTGGAAGGTATTGCGACCAGAACAGCTTCTCTGTCGAGCTCCCTTCTTCGGCTCGGAAGAACTCCGCAACGTCTGAACGCTGCGCGGCAGGTCCGCAAACGCCCCTAGGGAACTCCGAATTCGGGTTAGTAAGAAATACTTCTTCTTCACATACTTGCTTTGCATACTAAACGCCTTACCCACCGCAATCTTCTTGGCCTCCTGTATCTCCTGGAGGGCGCCCTGGGCTTCAACCCGGGCCTCTTCCGCACTTTGGCGAGCCTTGGCGAGTTCGGTCTCTCGAGCCGAAACATCGCCCTCCAAGGCATCGCACTTTTTCACCGCGTCCTGGAGCTCTTGATGGACCTCGTGGAGCCTGGCCTTGAGCTTTTTACGAGCGGCTTGCTCCTTGGCAGCTTTCTCCTCGGCTTCGGCCAGGGCCTTTTTCAGGGCCTCGACCTCGGTCGTGGCTCCTACACAAATCATGACATTATAGTCAATACACATCATTTATTCTTCCCGAATATATAGCGAGTCATTGCATACCTTGCTGCTCTTCCAGCTACTTCCTCGCTTGGCCGAGCTCTCCCTCGGCCCGCTCCAGCTTCTGCTTCAGTCTAGAGACTTCGGCAGCATGTGAAGTCGCGGCCAACAACGACGCCTGCTTATTCGTATAAAGACACATTTAGTTTGCTCCCTGCGAAAATTAATTGATCCTCTGTCCAGCTTTTCTTTCCGAACACCGGACAGTGTCTCAGGGGCTACTGTCTATATTGGGATTTTCTCTTTTGCGTCGCTTACCTCAAAACCTGTCAGCAGGCCGCTGCAGGCTTCGGTCAGTCCGCTCTTGATGGACTGAACCCTCTCGATTACCGTACCCATGAGGATACGGTGTTCTTCCACAATGGAAGCGCCCCGTAGCGCTTCCAGAAGATTGTCCGGTGCCCCTGGTTGGACAGTGGTCACTAGCGGGACAGGCACACCTCCTTCTCTCGAAGGAGGCCGCTTGCCAGATTTCGGAGCCTTATGGGTCTCCGGACCCATGTTCGGCTGAGGTCCGAACTGAACACGACCCCCATCGCCAGTCTCCATGGGGACCCGCTCCCCCAGGTGTTCGGCGACCGAGGTTTCGCTCTCCGTCGCCACCCTGACGGCCTCCTGAACTTCTCCCTGGCCTGGGAAGGTCCTTTAGGACAGTACCTCGTCATCGCCCTTGGCCTTGGGAGAGAGAGCGGCCGGCGGTGACTCGCTGGCCATCGCCTTTGAATCCAGCGAACCTCCTGATGAGGTTCGCAGGGAGCTGTCATGGGCCGGACTGCAATAACATGATTAACCATATTGTTACCATAAAGGGGAGAGGCCGGATATGTGGACGCACATGGGCTTTCTAGTACTTACGACGTGGCCAGGGGCTTGCTTCGGGGGCATCGCTCTGGGCTGTTGTCGACGTCCCACGCGGAGTTATCCGCGAGGGGGCCCTTCCCCCTCTTGGGCGCCTCCGCCTCCAGATTTGTGGAGGCCGCCCTCTTCTTCCTCCCACCATCAGGGGGAGAGCTACTTTCTTCCTCCTCATCGTCGTCTTCAGCGGCAGAGGAGGGAGTCTCGTTGTCTTCGGACGTCCTGTCTGAAGCGCCTTTGCAGCGAGGGCCACCTTTGGCCCCCTTGGCCTTCTTCTCTGATGCCTTGTAGGGCGCCGGAACCAGCATCTTCACCAAGAGCGGGATGACTGGTTCCTAGGGCAGCGGAGCCGCACACTGAATCCGCTCCGCCTTCCTCGTCCAGCCTTGAAAAATGAATGGTGAAGCCTAAGTATCTTCGCTAAACAAAGGATGCATCTTGAAACGGGAAAAACTTACCGAACTAGCAGGGCGGGCTAGGGCATGCCCACGGTCCTCGGTCGTCGCCGGTGGCGTCTCCTTGCCTGTGAAGAGAACCTTCCAGATGTCCTCATGCGTAGTTCCAAAGAACTATTGCAGAGTCTGGTGCTTGGCCGGATCGAACTCCCACAAATTGCAAGTCCGACTTTGGCATGGAAGGATCCGGCGAACTAGCATCACCTGGATCACATTGACGAGTTTGACGTTCTTGTCCACCATGCTTTGAATGCGCGTTTGCAGCGCTGTTAGCTTGTCTGACGAAGACCAGTCCAGGCCCTTCTTTAGCCAGGAGGTGAGCCGCATTGGGGCACCGGACTTGAATTCGGGAGCCGCGGCCCAGGTGGCATCGCGAGGCTCTGTGATATAGAACCACAGCTTCTGCCACTCCTTGACAGTCTCCATGAACGTGCCTTTGGGCCATGTGACATTGGGCATCTTGCTCACCATGGCACCTCCGCACTCTGCGTGTTGGCCATCCACCACCTTCGGCTTCACATTGAAGATCTTGAGCCATAGTCCGAAGTGGGGAGGTATGCGGAGGAAGGCCTCGCACAGGACGATGAATGCCGAGATGTTGAGGAAAGAATTTGCGGCTAGATCATGGAAATCTAGCACGTAATAAACATCAGTCCACGGACGAAAGGGTGGAGTGGAAACCCTAACCCGCGGACGAAATGAGGGAGGAACACCACCCTCTCGTTGGGTTTTGGTGTAGGGACGACTTGTCCCTTGGCCGGAAGCCGGTGGGTGATATCCTTCGCCAGATACCCGGCCTCCCGAAGCTCGGCGATGTCCTTCTCCTTGACGGAGGAGGCCATCCACTTGCCATGACCTCCGGATTCGAACATGGTTGGGTGTTTGCTCGGAGTGGAAAAGACAATAACTTGGGCGCTGGAGCTCAAGAATGGAAGGGCAGAGGAAGAAAGAAGGCGTGGGTGAAGAAGAGGAATCCTTATCCCCTTATAAAGGCAGTAAATATTGAACACCTCCCCACTCGCCTTAAAACTCGCCTATTCCCAAGGGCTATGTAAATGGCACGGTGGGATTACCCACGCCCGTATTGATGAGAATCCCGCAATAAGGGGACACGATCTCTGCTTTGACAAGACGTGCCAATGGAAACCGCATCTCAAAACGCGGAACGACAGACAAAAATGGTTCAAAATAATGACTGGGCGGATGTGATGTCATCTTGCGAAAAGTTGTCAGCGGATAGGACTCGTGAAATATTATACTCTCTGCGGTTGTGTGTGTGGTACTTGTGTTGCAGATCCGGAGACGTCCGTTGCGTCCGAAGACTATCTTGGAGTATTCGGAAGGAGGAACCCGCCTTGCAATGCCGAAGACAATCTACGCGTCGGACACCTCGTCATTGAAGCCTGGTTCAGGGGCTACTGAGGGAGTCCTGGAGGGGTCCCCGGACGTCCGGCCTGTTGGACATGGGCCGGACTAATGGGTTGTGAAGATACGAAGACCAAAGACTCTACCCGTGTCCGGAAGGGACTCTCCTTGGCGTGGAAGGCAAGCTTGGCGGCCACATATGAAGATTCCTTTTCTTTGTAACCGACTTTGTACAACCCTAGCCCCCTCCGGTGTCTATATAAACCGGAGGGCTTAGTTCGGATCGATAGATATAATTATAGTCGTATATGGTAGACTTCTAGGGTTTTAGCCATTACGATCTCGTGGTAGATCAACTCTTGTAATACTCATATTCATCAAGATCAATCAAGCAGGAAGTAGGGTATTACCTCCAAAGAGAGGGCCCGAACCTGGGTAAACATCGTGTCCCCCATCTCCTATTACCATCGACCTTAGACGCACAGTTCGGGACCCCCTACCCGAGATCCGCCGGTTTTGACACCGACACCCCCTACCAGTGATCCAGTCATTCTTCAAGAGAATGTGATCGTGCCCGACCCTCCAGTTGTCGAACAGATGGAGGTTGAAAACAATGAGGTTGCCACCAACAACGCCACTGAAGCCAATGACTCTGTCATGGCTGAAGATAATGTGGAGCCCAAAGCCAATGTGACTACTGACACCATTGTGACGCCAATCATCTCTGATGACATCGTTCCTCCACCAAGGCCTCATACTATGGAACGCGCGTTCAATCGTGGTGAGTTGGTGACTGTCAGATGGCCCATCGTGGTTCCACCCACTGCTCCTGGGCCACAATATGATTATCATGTGGAGCAGAGGCCTCAGGTTTAGAAGCCAAAGCCAAGACTGCCAAGGCTTCCAAGTGCTGCCACAACACATGGCTCATTCAGCGTGATCAGCTTCAGAGAGCACAATACATTCTTTGACAGCGCCAAGAACCCGTACACGAAGCCCAAGATCTCCTCTGACAGGTTTTGGAGCCATCAGCAACGAAGCTATTACTCTTGCATCCTATACAACCAAGACCAAATTTTTCCGCATAAGCGTCTGGATTGTGATGCTATGGCTAGGCTGCCATGCCTTGAGGAAGCCCTTGACTGCTTTAGGGATGTTGGTTCTCTGCCTTTTGTGACTGACAAGGAACATTGGAACGAAGAGCTTCTGTGGCAGTTCTATGCTACACTACACATTCGAGGCTACAACAGGGATCCGAAGACTTGGGTCCTTGAGTGGATGACAGGTGATGTTCATCATGAAGCCAAAGCTCATGATATCATCGAGCTTACTTCCCTGCCCACTCCAGGTGAGCTATACGAACCTGGTTGTCAGCTTCATCAGAACAAGCTGCAAAGCATTTTCCAAAAGCCAGAGCTAAATGTTGAGCATGATGAAGCCATTGCCGCATGACGCCGAATACCCCAAGGAATTCTTTGTTCAGGACCTCGAGTACTTGCCATGCACAGTCTATCATATTCTGAGGCATACTCTCTGGCCCATCAAGGGCAATTCCTCTGAAGCTAAACTTGAAGGCGCCATGAAGACATTGGTTTTCGATATTGTCAATGGAATCAGATTCAATACTCAGGATTTTTCATCCGACAGCTTGATGCTTCTGGGATTGATCTATTTGGCCTGAAATTCTATGCTCCATGGGTGATGCGCTTGATCAAGCTTCATTCAACCATCGACTATCAACCCTCAGCGCGCAACCACATTGCCTTTCTGCCTGATGTTGATATGTCTATTGAAGCCATCTAGCCCGAACCACCAAAGAAGCCACTCCACCTTCAGAATGCAGAATTCCAGAGCTTCACGCAGCCAATTGAAGGGATTCATGTGCCCAATGCTGCAACTCCTGCTTACCCTCTGGCTGGCAACTTGCGTATGCCGCACCGAGCTAATACTGAAGCCACTGCCAGCACCATTGCTCAAAGGCCTCAGAAGCGTCCTCGTGTCCTCAACGATCGTGAGCTTCTGGTGGCTTTACATCAAAAGCAGGATAGGCATCATGACTGGCTGAAGCGTCAGATGCAGAGTCTCTTGGTGGATGTCAATCGCATTCGCAACTTGGCCATCAAGAACTCATTTGTTGCTCATGAAGCCTGTCAGCGGTCCTGGAAGAGCCTCACTTTGCTCTGCTCTGAAGATGATCTTCGTGAAGATGGCTTCACAGAGAGCTTCAAGTTTGACTCCAGGCCTCCCCAAAATGCAAGCTGACATCGCACTCCATCTATTGAAGATTCTGAACATTCATCTTCGGCTGGAACTGTTGTTGCGAGAGTCGTCCATGAAGAGGATGACGCCACTTCACCAACCTTAGCTGCACTCATCATGATTCTGCGTCAGGCCTGTCTGCACCACCAAACTCCAACGTCGACCCTGCTCCATCTTCTACTCCAACTGGGAACGAGTAGATCCTCTATGTCTTCAAACCTTTTTGGTCATTACTGACAAAAGGGGGAGAAGCATATGAGGTTGATAGTCTTCAAGCAGGTCCATATGGGTGGTTGCATTATTTTGTGAAGTTCTTACAACTCTCGTTTCTGAAACTATTTCGCTCTTGAGTTGTAACGCTTACACTTGATGGTCATCTGCTACTTTGTGATGCGATGCTAAATTTCGCATGAAGTCTTTTTGCAGACGCCCATTTTTCATTATGCATGTCATTATCTTTGTTATGTGTATATATGCATGATGAATTATCTTCGTAAGTTGAAGAGGATCTCCACAAAGTAAAACCTGCCATGTGCATTTGCATTCAAAAGCAAACTACTTATATGCACATCTTCAGGGGGAGCCTTTTGCAACTTATGAAGACAATGACCTTAATCCTTAACTTTCACATACTTTTATCCCCGTTGAGAACTTCAACCAGTTTGTCATCCATCACCAAAAAGGGGGAGATTGTAAGTGCATGTAGTGCCACTCCTAGTTGGTTTTGGAGTATTGACGACAAACTTGGCTCGTGAAGACATTCACGATGAAGATTATGACATGTGAAGACATTCACTTGAAGACTATGGAGTGCAAAGACATCGTTGTTTTGTAGTTTCCTTTTCTTCTTTGTTGAGTCATAGGAACCACCGTACTGTTAAGTGGGGTCCAAGTGAACAAAGTCAGAGTGACTGATGTGATGCTCAACCAAAATCCTATGTCTTCGAGCAAAGACAATGAGTGCAAATCTTATCTAGAGCTGGATGAGTCAGCTTGGCTTGTAGCCCAAGTAAAGCTGTCGCGTGTGTTTGAGATCCGACCGTTGGACATGTGTCGTTTCCTTAGTGACCCAGGGTCATTTCGGTCATATCAAGTCGGGTTTCCTCCTGGCTATAAATAGCCCACCCCCTAGACTATAAATTGGTGGCTGCTTAGAGTTAGTGCATGGCTTTTGTCGTTTGAGAGCAACCCACCTCCGAAGCATTTGAGAGAGAGATCCTTGCGAGGACAAAGCCCAAGACACCCAGAGCCAAAGAGTGTTAGGCATCACTGAAGTCTTTCTGTCTGCGTAGCCTGAAGACTTGTTACACTTGAGGACTGCGAATCCTACAGTTGGTTAGGCGTCACGTTCTGAGCATCCAAGAGTCATTATGGACCGCCGGTGAACGCAGTCTGTGAAGGTTTGGAAGTCTACCTTGAAGACTTACCAGAGTGATTGGGCGAGTTCTGGGTGTCCTTAGCTCAAGGGGAATAAGGTGAAGACGCGGTCTTCTGAGTTAAATCTCAGCCTCCCTAACCAGACGTACAGTTGTCACAGCAACTGGAACTGGTCTACCAAATCCTTGTCTTCACCAAGCAACTGGTTCTATCCTCCACTTCCCTTTACTTTACAGTTTGTCTTCGTGAAGTCTTTGCTTGCTTGTCTGATCTGTTTGACTTCACTGAGTGAAGACTATTTACTGTTTGGCTTCATACTGTCTTCCATCCTGATCCATACTACCTAGCTGCTGATAGTCTTCGTGCTTTCACTATATTGCTTACTTGACTATGGATTGTCTAGTGTAGTCTATCTTCCGCTGCATATCAATAGGTTCATTTCTACTGTTTGTCTTCAAAGACCTCGTGTATTGAAGACTTTCATAAAAATCACCTATTCACCCCCCCCCCCTCTAGTCGACAACTAGCGCCCCCCCCCCCTCGATACAATCCATAGTTTCATAAAAACTGCATCAAAAAACAGAATCTGTCAAAAACAGAACAGTCTGTAGCAATCTGAACATTGACCATACTTCTGTAACTCAAAAAATTCTGAGATATTAGGATAGCGTGGGAAATTTGTATATCAATCATGTGTAAAAAATTCATAAATTTATCACGCTTCATCAAATGTCAATAATTCTGCTACTGGACGCAAAAGTTTCTGTTTTTGCACAGAATCAAAGCAACTCATCCAAATCATCCCAAAGGCTTTACTTGGCACAAACACTAATTAAAACATAAAAATACAATCATAACAGTAGCATAACTGTGCACACACAAGAAAACATAAAAATAAACATAAAAAGTAAGATAACTATTGGGTTGCCTCCCAACTAGCGCTATTGTTTTACGCCCCTAGCTAGGAATAATGCATAGTTTCAAGTGTTGTCATATTTGGTTTTAGTTCCATAGGTGCCCCTCATGATTGATTCATACGGTGGCTTAATTCTAGTTCTAGGGAAGTGTTCCATACCCTTCTTTAACGGAAACTAAAATTTTATATTCCCTTCTTTCATGTCAATAACTATAATTTGAGGATCATACGCACCCACAAAGTGCTAATGTTTTGCTTTAATGGTGTCATCTTAATTATCCTGAATTACCCAAAGTTTGCAGTTCCTTGTTGGGGGGGGGGGTAGAACAACACATAGAGAACAAATTCCTATAAAGGTATGGCTGACTACAAAAGGACCACATGTCTACAAAAGAAACAGAACATCAACTTAGTATTGTTGGCTCGTTTTGAATTGTAATGTTCCATGAGTGACATCATCCACGCGACATCACAATATCTATTTTATGCCTACTCATTTGCAAATTCATATAATGCATTTAGTGCCCCTTGTGGGTTTTGGATGATTAATGACAATACATCAAAGGTACTAATTCATTTGTGATTATACGCAAATGAAAGTCTCTGAGGATTTGGTTTGACCAGTGGGTTATGACCCTTAAAAAGTTGACAACATTGAAGTCTTCGGGATACCACTAAAGAATTGGAGGTTGTTGTGTAGACTCTTGTTTAATAATTCCTCTTTCGTCATTTGAGTCACAGGCAAACCATTTTATTAAGTGGGGGCTAAGTGAATGCAAGATAAAGTCTTCGCAAGTGTGCTCAATCAAACCTAATTCTTAAGAGAGTGAAGACTTGGGAATATCCTTTCAGCCGAATCATTTAACTTTGGTGTTCATGTAAAGTCTTCGGGACACCAAGGTTAGAAGTTGAAACGCCCACGATGCGGCTATATCTCCCACGTGTCGGGGCACGACTTAGAGGCATAACCGCATAGTGGTTTTGTCGCAAGAAGGGTCATCTTCACACAATCCCATGTAATGAACAAGAATGGGATAAAGAGTTGGCTTACAATCGCCACTTCACACAATACATAAATATCATTCATACATCATCCAAAATACAATCATATAGACCGAGTACGGTCAAAATCCAGATGAAAATAAGACAACCCCAAATGCTAGATCCCCGATCGTCCCAACTGGGCTCCACTACTGATCATCAGGAAAAGACACATAATAACGACCACGTTCCTCGTCGAACTCCCACTTGAGATCGACGCCAACGTCTGCACTGGCGTCGTCGGCACCTGCAACTGGTGTTGGAAGTAACTGTGAGTCACGGGGACTCAGCAATCTCACACCCGCGAGATCAAGACTATTTAAGCTTGTAGGACAAGAGGTGCAAAGAGGTGGAGCTGCAGCGGCAAAACATATATGGTGGCTAACTTGCGCAAATGAGAGCGAGAAGAGAAGCAATGGAGCGGACGTCATCTAGCAATGACCAAGAAGAGGTCCTGAACACCTACTTACGTCAAACATAACACAGACCGTGTTCACTTCCCGGATTCCGCCGAGAAGAGACCATCACGGCTACACACGCACTTGGTGTATTTTAATTGGGTCAAGTGACAAGTTATCTACAACCGGACATTAACAAATTCCCATCTGCCTCATAACCGCGGGCACGGCTTTCGAAAGATAATACCCTGCAGGGGTGTCCCAACTTAGCCCATCATAAGCTCTCACGGTCAACGAAGGATAAACCTTCTCCCGAAAAGACCCGATCAGTCTCGGAATTCCGGTTTACAAGACATCTCGACAATGGTAAAACAAGACCAGCAAAGCCACCCGAATGTGCCGACAAATCCCGATAGGAGCTGCACATATCTCGTTCTCAGGGCACACTGGATGAGACATCCTACGAGTAAAACCAGACCTCGAGTTTCCAGAAGGTGGCCCCGCAGTCTGCTCAGTTCGGACCAACACTCGAAGGAGCACTGGCCCGGGGGGGTTAAAATAAGATGACCCTCGGGCTCGCGAAAACCCGGGGGAAAAGGCTTAGGCGGCAAATAGTAAAACCAAAGTTGGGCCATGCTGGAGGAGTTTTATTCAAAGCGAACTGTCAAGGGGGTCCCATAAATCACCCGACCGCGTAAGGAACGCAAAATCAAGGAACATAACACCGGTATGACGGAAACTAGGGCGGCAAGAGTGGAACAAAACACCAGGCATAAGGCCGAGCCTTCCACCCTTTACCAAAATATATAGATGCATTAATTAAATAAGAGATATTGTGATATCCCAACATATCCATGTTCCGACATGGAACAAACTTCAACTTCACCTGCAACTAGCAACGCTATAAGAGGGGCTGAGCAAAAGCGGTAACATAGCCAAACAACGGTTTGCTAGGAAAGGATGGTTAGGGGCTGACATGGCTGAAATAGGAGACATGATATAGCAAGAGATAGGTAGCGAGCATGGCAATAGAGCGAACAACTAGCATAGCAAAGATAGAAGTGATTTCGAGGGGTGGTCATCTTGCCTGCAAGATTCTCAGAGTTGTCGAAAGCTTGATCCTCGTAAGCGTACTCGACAGGTTCCTCGTTCACGAACTCGTCTCCCGGCTCTACCCAAGACAAGAACACAAACAAATGGAACCACAATCAACAACGAGAAATGCGCAAGCAACATGATGCAAGACATGTATGATATGCAAGTTATGATATGCGATGCATATGCGTGCTCCGGAAGGAAAATGGCGAACATGGCAGTAACTTGGCAAACCAAGCATGCCACTGGAAATATGAGATGATTTCGGTCGAAATCGATATAAAGATCACCGGAATCGGATGCACGGTCTGCAAATGGCAAGCAAAACAAGAATGACACTAATCTGCGATAAACAGCAAGATAGCACTTAAAATGCAACAAGTAGCAATGCTACAGCATCCCAACATAGCAACAAAGCACATGGCAACAATCTACAGGAGATGCTTGACAAAAGATGAACACTGAGCTACTGCTAGTTCATAACATATCAAGCTCAAACAAGCATGGCAAAAGTGCAAAAGATTACAGGTTCACAGACAGTGAAAAACTGGACATGGCAGAAATCAGTATCAGGTAGCAATGTTCAGAGCACGAAATCAACATGCTACAGGAACTTCACATAGCAAAACAAGGCATGGTAGTGTTCTACTAAATGCACATGACAAAAGTCCCTTACTGACCATAAGACAAAAAGGACCAGAAGATATGATGGCAAGCATGTAAACATAGCAAGTTTCGTTATCAGGTTTCAGACTTAGCAGAAAACAGAGCATGGCATAAATATTAATATGTAGGCCTCTTTGTGAGCTTGATGCACTCACTACAGAGAAATGCATGAAAACCAAGCATACCTACATCAAGATGGCATGTTTATGAAGCTATCCATGGCAAGAACAATTGCATAGCATATATGGATCAACCACAATAAGCTTGTCAAGATTGAAAATCATGTTAAGAATCTGCCAGAAATATTTTATAACAAAAGTAGAGCAAGATTGAGTCATGCTATGGTACTCTAAAATTGCAAACAATTGCAGTAATGGATCAATTACAACTATATCTACAAAACATCCTTACTGGACATCTCCAAAATATGCATGGATCTCTCTCTAGCATCAAGTTTACATGGCAACAAAATTACAGCAGACAAGGACTTAGAGAAATCACTAAGTCCCTGAAATCAGAAATATTACGGGGCCTACTTTGCATGCTTGTGCTAGTCACCACAAAGATCACCAAAATACATGGACTATACCACTGGAAAGATGGCATGGCATACTTCAAAACACATGTAGAGCTCATGCTCAAAAGATGCACAGAATAAATGATACAAAAATGACAAATCTCCAAGTTCTGATAAGAACCAGAGATTAACAGCAACTAGCCCTCTTCCAACGAAGATTTGGGCATCAAGATGACCTCTAATGAACATGGTGCAATTGAACAAAATGTAGAGCATCACGAGACGAACAAATTGACATACTACACGCACGAATCGGAGCTACCTGCACAAAGTTACGGCATCGGGAACACAAGCACTTGCTGATGGAAATCACAGACTTAGGAAAAAAAAAGGGGGGGTCGGGTCAAACCTTCCCGTTGACCAGATCGGATCGGGGGGAGGTTCCAG